>NC_133372.1:21380803-21550360 GCF_049309525.1 Garra rufa | reverse complement strand
GCCTCTGCTCCATGGCCCAGGTCCTCCAGTGCTCCACTGTATGCCTCTGCTCCAAGGTCCAGGCCCTGACTCTGTACCTGTTCCCCTTCATGGACCTGGCCCATCATCCCACCCCCTGCTCTACCACCCTCCTGGACTTATTGACTTTGTTTTGTTTGAGTGCCAGGAGTCGCTCCTAGAGGGGGGAATCTGTAACGCCAGGCCAGCAGAGGGAGCCCTTACTCACACTGACTGTTGCTGCTCCCTCTGCTGCCTCTATAGTTACTTCCTGTTTGGCCGCCATTTAAGCAGGGCCATGCCAAACAGGTATTGTTTTGCTGTGCGGACTCTACTAAGCGTCTTCTTTTCTTTCATTGACTTGTTTTTGCCACGGTTTGTTTTCATTGTCATAGTCATTGTTATTTTGCCATTGCCATAGTTTTGCCTAGTTTCATAGCCTTGTTTATTTGTTACTTTCGGACTGCTCACTGGATTTTGACGTTCTGCCTGATTTCTGAATTACGCTTTTGTCTTGCCTTTGTGTTACTGTTTGTTTGGAGATCGACCCTGCCTGTCTTGACTACGCTGTGTTAAATAAAGCTCGCATCTGGATCTTACACGCTTCAGAGTCCTGCCTTACATTATTCGACTGAAATATCCCAAAAAGCTCTTTCAGTGTTTAAAGTCCAAAGCGTGAGGGAAATCTGCATGATGAGAATCATTCAGAAATCTGCTGCTGTCAGCAAAAAGTAGTACTTATGTCTTCTTTTGGGTTTCTGCCAAAAGTCAACATAAATGTTAGTATTGTAATTTTACTGTTGTTCTGTAAAATAAAATAAAAAGGTAACACAAAAATAATGATAACAATCATTACAACAGCTCTATTAATACATTTATTATAACATTCTCCTTTGCTCAGGAAGGCTGCATTTATTTGTACGTTAACAACACATGCCTGATTGAAGAGGGGGGTCTTAAAAATGGCCAAAGAATATTATTTTACTAACTTATTCATTTTAAGTTAAAATGTGTTTTGTTGGTAGGCTATAACGTCTACTAGAGTGTTAAAAATGTTCAGTGTTAAATATTTTTAAATTGCTGTTTTGTAATTGATTTTTGTCTTTGAAAAGCAAGCCAAAACTGTTAAAAGCAAATATTGGCTATTTAATTGATGCAATAAATTATGTAATCTGCATTTAGCCTTTGGCCCAGTGCATAATTTTGTTCGTCTTCGACTTTGGCCAAGAATTTTCATTTCAGTGCATCCCTATATGCAGTAAAACCGTTTAATGCACAGGTCGTTCTAAGTCAGTTTAATTACCGTTCTATATTAATGCACTGCTTTAATTGATGCACACTAACCAACACATATCACTCACACACACACACACACACACACACACACACACACACACACACACACACACAGAGAGAGAGAGAGAGAGAGAGAGTAAGAGAGAAATAGAGAGGTCAGAGATAGATTGCCCTACGCACACACATAAACTTCTTGTCAATGCTTCCCCACATTTTTTATTTAAAAAAAAAAATAGACACTAGATCTTTACATTATATTCCTCAGCAACAAGGTGGTAAAATCACTGTTTTTGGATTAATTGACTACTTGCACTGAGCCTCATGACGCACTTCCGTTTTGAAATATTACAGCTCAGTTATTTCCAGTTATGGAAAATTTCAGTGTGCTGTAATCATCTAATTGACTTAAAATGAGAGTTTGTGGGATGATTTCAAACCTGGAAATTTTCAGACAGGAGAAGACATATTCTGATGATTACTGTGTACAGAATGTTTCAAACTCAACTGAACGTGAAGTTTTAATCCAACATAAACCAATTAAAAAAAGCAGTGGATGGTAATCATAAATGATTGTTTCACCACAAGGTGCCATGTGGCCTAATCGCGATGCTTCAGTGTTTGTGACATCTGATGAATAAGATCATAATGAACCTTTGTTTATCTGTATTACATATTATTCACTATTCTGTGTCATTTTCTATTTCATCATTTCAGTGTATGTAGACTAAAATATGAATTTTCAAAATAGTCGCTCTGTCAACGTGTAACTATTAAAAATTATTTAAATGTTTAACATTGTTAAATAAGGCAGTTACCGCACATTCATTAAGCCATTTTAAACAATGGAATAAGCAGTAGGGGCACGGAATAAGAGCACCTGCTTAAAAAAACAGCTAAAACCAGCCTAGGCTGGTTGGCTGGTTTGTCAGCAGGCTGGTTTTAGAGGGGTTTTGGTTTAGAGGGGCCTGGTCAGGTTGGGAGACCACCAGCTAAAACCAGCCTGGTCAGGCTGAAAGACCAGCTAAAACCAGCTACTTCAAGCTTAAGCCAGACCAGCCAACCAGCCTAGGCTGGTTTTAGCTGTTTATTTTTTTCAGCAGGGGCACCAATGCACACAAATTCTCTGACAAATTCACCTTCTCCAAGTCCATTATAAACAAGTGCATCTGCATTCTTCAAAATTAGTCTTGCAGTATGGACCCAAGCTAAGTCTTTGTGATATGAAAGTTTTTGTGCTGCTTGTATCCTGTAAGCTGTCAACCGACTTCTCACATCCACCAGGCCTTAACCTCTTTCAAGGACAGGTAAATAAAGTGCTGCTGCATGGATCCAGTGTGCACCACTCCAAAAAAAAAAAAAAAAAAAGGAAAAAAAAGAAAGAAAAATCATAATTGTTTGTTGTATTTTACAAACCAACTCAACTGGAGGCTCCATTACAGTCATTTTATGCCACAATGTCGAGGCTGCCAAGTTGTTAGTGACCAAGACTTGCCCTCTGTATGACAATTGTGGTAATAGCGAGTTCCATTTAGACAATTGGGCTAACACCTTCTCCAGCAATCTCTCCCAATTTCTTTTCTGAAAATATTCATTGCCTTAAAAAACACCTAAAGCTTTTATCCATTATTGTCTTGTTTGTAAACCACATGGTAGTTTTGGAGGTCCTACTTCTTTCCACTTACCAATAATATATCCTTCACTTTTTCCCCAATTCATTCTGGCTGAAGATGCCTTTTCATATTTTCCAATAATTTTTGGAAAAACCTTCACATCATCTTAGCTCTTTATAAACACAGTAACATCATCAGCATATGCTTACAAGGATACAATGTCTCTTTGTAAACTTTTAACTTGTTTTCATCAATGCAGTAGAATATGAAGTATAGTTTTGGTAAAAGAAATCCTGATATTTGCTTTACCAACCAACCATTGACCAAGATTTTCAAAATTGTCTTTAAGTTTCCATTCATCCCCAATAATTGTAAACTTTTCACAGAAACTAATGTATTGTAACAATTTAAACAAAAAATAAAATGCCAAAAATAACAAGGTTTAACAACTTTATTTAAATTGAAATCAAAAGTAATCATATGGTGAAAACCTATTAGGCAAGATAGAAACATTCATTACCTTATTGTTCCAAATCTTCCCCAAGTAAAAAAACGGTCTAACCTTGCACCACTAACTTGATTATCTGATACCTTTAACCATGTATATTGTCTGACTCCAATGTTTCTACTTCTCCACAAATCTATTAAGTCAAACTCATTTATAATTTTTAATAACTGTATGCTTGATTGATTATAAGGCTCCTCTCCATATCAAATAAACCTAAAATTGGTTGTGCAAATGCAGTCACCCCCAATTACCATGAACACATTATCATCAAACTTCTAAATGATTGATCTCAATTCCATAAAAAAGACCACATGCTCATGTCCATTACACAGCATATACATTGATTAAAACACATATTACTCCTTCAAACTCTACTTTAGTTAAAAATGCTCTTTCTTTTACAATTTCCACCAGACAAAATATTTACATTCAATTTTTTTGAAAAAGAATAGCTATCCCAGCACTTGTATTTGTTCCATGACTAGGAGTATACTTCCCTTCCCACCAACCCAATAAGTCTCATTATCATTACTTGTATGTGTTTCTTGCAGAAAAACTATATCAATTTGTTCAACAAACGCATAGCTAATTTATTCCTATCTCTGCCCCATTTATATTTAGGGAACCTAGTTTTAAAAGTTCCATAGAAAGACAGAAAAAAAACACTGATAGAAACAAATACAGGAAATAATGTATTAAATTTACAATATGCATTTGAACATTTTATTTTTGCAACGCTCTTTTTTCTCTCCGTAATCTTCTTTAATCTGAACCTCTTCTTCTAACATAGGGCTTCGTAGCTAACCACTTTCTGCATTTCTGACACCACTGACTATATGAATTTTTTTTTTTATCTGGAAAAAAATCCTTCATCTCAACGTCAAGTCCAAAAAAATCATTAATTTGTATGTACAGTCGTGGCCAAAAGTTTTGAGAATTACATAAATATTGGAAATTGGAAAAGTTGCTGCTTAAGTTTTTATAATAGCAATTTGCATATACTCCAGAATGTTATGAAGAGTGATCAGATGAATTGCATAGTCCTTCTTTGCCATGAAAATTAACTTAATCCCGAAAAAAACTTTCCACTGCATTGTTAAGAAGGCTTCAGGGCGTCCAAGAAAGTCCAGTAAGCGCCAGGATTGTCTCCTAAAGAGGATTCAGCTGCGGGATCGGAGTGCCACCAGTGCAGAGCTTGCTCAGGAATGGCAGCAGGCAGGTGTGAGCGCATCTGCACGCACAGTGAGGCCAAGACTTTTGGAAGATGGCCTGGTGTCAAGAAGGGCAGCAAAGAAGCCACTTCTCTCCAAAAAAAACATCAGGGACAGATTGATCTTCTGCAAAAAGTATGGCGAATGGACTGCTGAAGACTGGGGCAAAGTCATATTCTCTGATGAACCCTCTTTCCGATTGTTTGGGGCATCTGGAAAAAGGCTTGTCCCGAGAAGAAATGGTGAGCGCTACCATCAGTCCTGTGTCATGCCAACAGTAAAGCATCCTGAGACCATTCATGTGTGGGGTTGCTTCTCATCCAAGGGAGTGGGCTCACTCACAATTTTGCCCAAAAACACAGCCATGAATAAAGAATGGTACCAAAACACCATTCAACAGCAACTTCTTCCAACAATCCAACAACAACAATTTGGTGAAGAACAATGCATTTTCCAGCACGATGGAGCACCGTGCCATAAGGCAAAAGTGATAACTAAGTGGCTCGGGGACCAAAACGTTGAAATTTTGGGTCCATGGCCTGGAAACTCCCCAGATCTTAATCCCATTGAGAACTTGTGGTCAATCCTCAATAGGCGGGTGGACAAACAAAAACCCACTAATTCTGACAAACTCCAAGAAGTGATTATGAAAGAATGGGTTGCTATCAGTCAGGATTTGGCCCAGAAGTTGATTGAGAGCATGCCCAGTCGAATTGCAGAGGTCCTGAAAAAGAAGGGCCAACACTGACTCTTTGCATAAATGTCATGTAATTGTCGATAAAAGCCTTTGAAACATATGAAGTGCTTGTAATTATATTTCAATACATCACAGAAACAACTGAAACAAATCTAAAAGCAGTTGAGCAGCAAACTTTGTGAAAACTAATATTTGTGTCATTCTCAAAACTTTTGGCCACAACTGTATGTTTGTATGTTTCTTCTATGTTCTGTGAGCCAAACTTACACATCATCTGATCTTTCAGTATTTTCCATATTAGCCACTTCACAGGAAGCACTTTCACTTACTTTCTCTGCCACTATGACTGTACTATATTCCAAGATCTCATGTTCCTCTACCATATTCATCGTTTTATCTTCTTTGTTTTGATTTCCGTCAACACTTTCACATGATTCATCATTTTGAGTGATACTCTCCTCTTCAGGCTGAGGCTCCATCATTGTATTATTTTCCGTAGCTACAGATACATCGTTAGGCCCTGCGGCCTCCTCATTAGCCTGGGCTCTATGCGGGCATGCCAACTTTTTGTATCTCCACACTCAAAACATTTCAAGCTACCTGTATTATTAGAGCACATATTTTTTTACTTCATATATTACTCTGAAAGACACATCCAATTCTGGCACATTCAGAAACATAAACACCTGTCTCCTAAAATACATCACGTTTTAATGCTTAATTTTTACATCCTCTCTTCTTATAGCTGTCCATCGTTTCCGATGATGACGCTTGCTTCGGGATTGGGGAGGGGGTCAACGACTTTGCCGTTGGTGCCACTTCTCGTGGGCATTGAGGCCGATCCTTGAGCCGCACACTCGTCCGCAGGTGGTGCAGGGGAAACCAGAGGACAGAGGAGCCCCGACTGCCCTCTGGTGTCTTTGTCTGCGTCTCTCGGCTCTCCGCTGTTGGTCTTTGTCGTGGATTTGTGAAACTGCTCGGGCACAGGTAACCTGCCAGGCTGATCTGTCCTGAGCCAGAGCTTCAAGCTGCATGGGATTGATGTTGGAATGCTTTAAAAGTCCCTTAATGTAGTCCTTGTAGCGCTTCTTTTGTCCACCAGCTGCTCATTTGACACCTTGTAATTGGCCGTAGAGGACTTGGCGAGGCTAGTGGTGGTCCGGCATACGGATGGTGTGCCCTATCCACCGTAGGAGTTTCTTAGCCACAGCGGCTTCCATGCAGATAGAGTTGGTGCTCTGTAGGATTTCTGCATGTTGGACTCGGTCCATCCAGGAGAGGCCAAGGATCTTCTGGAGGCAGCGAATGTGGAAGGATTGCAAGAGTGGGATGTGTCGGCTGTACAGTATGGAGTCCATGTTTCTGCCCCATAAAGCAGGGTGGAGACACACACGGCATTATAAACAGTAACCTTGGTGCTGACCCTCAGGTTTCGGTTTTCAAAAACCCTGTTACAAAGGCGACCAAATGATAAAGAGGCTTTTTTGATACGGGTTTGTATTTCCATATCAAGGGAGCAGCAAGAGGACAGAGTTGAACCAAGGTAAGTGAACTGATCTACATTTTAAGTGGGATGCCGTGGAGAGGTTTGAGAGAGGATTTGGGAAATAACTTCAGTTTTTTTAATGTTAACCTGAAGACCAAAGGATTGGTAGAGACTGGCTATTGTGTTGAGGGCGTGCTGCATGGATTCAGGACTATGTGCTAGAATCGCACAGTCATCAGCATATTGCAGATCAGCTATACAACAGGATTTGGTCTTTGTATAGGCCTGCAACCTCCGGATGTTAAAGAGGCTTCCATCAAGGCGGTATTCAAAAAGAACACCATCCTTGTGTCCTAAGGCACAGTGAAAAAGGTGAGTGATAGCAGAGAGAAGGAGGTTGAAAAGGACTGGAGCCAAGACACAGCCCTGCTTCACCCCAACATTTACATTAAAGAACTCTGACTGAAGTTCTCCTGTGGTGACTCTGGCTTGCATCCCATTGTGCAGCTGCTGTAGAATGGTGAGAAACTTGGGTGGTACCCCAAGTTTGGAAAGCTGTATCCAGAGCATCTCACGGTTGATAGTGTCGAATGCTTTGCTGAGGTCAATGAAGGCTATGTAGAGGTCTTTGCGCTGCTCTCTGCTTTTTTCTAGCAACTGCCTTAAGACAAAAATCATGTCAATGGTGGATCTAGTCTTCCGGAAGCCACATTGCGTTTCCGGGAGTGCAGCTTCTGAGATGTACTTAACTAGCCTATTGAGCATGATTTTTGCCAGCACTTTCCCTGCGATGGAGAGGAGGGAGATTCCGCAGCTGTTGCCACACACGGCTCTGTCCCCTTTTTGTTTGTAGATGACCACAAAATTGGCATCCTTCCATTCTTGTGGGAGGATCTCACATTCCCAGATGTGACAAATGAGGAGGTGCAGGTGGCGTGTAAGGAGGTACCCTCCATGTTTGAAGACCTCTGCCGGAATGTCATCCGGTCCAGCACTTTTATTGTTTTTAAGACCTGCAATGGCTTGGCGTGTCTCAAGGAACTGAGGGAGATTATCGAGATGTGTGACTGGTGGTATGTTGGGGATGTTATCCAGGATAGAAATGTCAACAGGGTTATTGCGGTTGAGGAGAGTCTCAAAATGGTTTGCCCAGCAGGCGAGAATCTCATGGCGGTCCTTGAGAAGAGTCGAGCCATCAGCTGAACGAACTGGAGCAATCGCTCTCTTCCTGGGGCCGTAGAGAGTTTTGATGGCATCATAGAAGCCCTGCGAGTTGTTGCAGTCTGCCATGCGCTATCTCTTCCGCCTTCTTCACCCACCAAGTGTCCTCCATGATCCGGAGGGCACGCTGGGTTGTAGATCTCGCTGCATTAAAGGTGGCTTTCAAGCCAGGAGATCCAGGGCAGGACAGGAGAGCTTTATGGGCATCATGTTTTATTTTGAGGAGTGTCTGTATCTCAGCCGAATTGCTGTCAAACCAGTCCTGGTGGTGTTTCCTTGACTGGCCCAGTGCCTCTGAAGCTGCTCTGTGGATGGCTTGGCGCAGCACTGGCCAGTCGGCTAATTCCTCCGGGATCTTTTTGAGGTTATCAGCGAGGAGCTGTCGAAAAAGGTCTCATGAGGTGGGGCTACTAAGTGCTGAGCAGTTGATTTTTTGTTTTGGGGCTGTCCTGTGACCACGGGGTCTAATACTCATGAGGAGCTTGGATCTGACCATGCGGTGGTCAGTCCAAAATTCTACGCATGACTTGAGTGGAGAGGACATCTTTCCGGTCATTCCGACGGACTATTACGTAGTCTAGGAGGTGCCAATGTTTTGAGCGTGGGTGCTGCCAGGTGGTTTTGAATCTGTTCTTAATCTGAAATATGGTGTTGGTGATGACCAGTTGGTGTTCTGCACAGAGAGAAAGGAGCCGGAGGCCGTAGTCATTCATCTTCCCAACTCCATGCCGACTCCATCGTTGAGGCATTTGGGATCACTCTTGGTCTGGCCTCTACCCTTTGACCTGTTCGGCATGGGTGGCCCTACCAGGAGTACAAGACTCCCGCCGACATAGCTCTAGGGGTCACAGAGACACGCAAAGTGCCCCACCACGATAAGGTGGTGATCCCGTCGAGGCACTTACAGGACTGTTTTGGCATCCTAATCCCAGATAGCACACGTACATCTGCAAAAAGATCTCTTGATCTGGAAAGCATCTGCTGTGTACAAACGTCTGGCAGTTTTACATACATTCTAAATCATAAACATCTTAAAGACATCTAACAGACGTCTATATGACATCTGATAGGAAACGTCCAATAGACGTATTGCAGATGAGCAAACTACGTCTTGCAGATGTAGATGCAGAGCTCAAATAGACGTCTCTGAGATGTACTTGTGCTGGGATGGGATCGTTTTAATCACACTAGCACATATTCCATATATTCTATATTGCGATAGCGTTGTTAGAGTTCGGGAAAGCCACCTCCTAATTGAAAGTACCCAATAAATGATGATTTTATACACCGATTTGACATAACATTATGACCACCGTCCTAATATTGTGTTGGTCCCCCTTTTGCTGCCAAAACAGCCCTGACTCATTGAGACATGGACTCCACTAGACCCCTAAAGGTGTGCTGTGGTATCTGGCACCAAGATGTTATGGCATATCGTTTAAGTCCTGTAAGTTGTGAAGTGACCATCCACGTGATGCAAACGAAAACGTGATTCATCAGACCAGGTCACCTTCTTCCATTGCTCTATGGCCCGGTTTTGATGCTCACATGCCCGCTGTTGGTACTTTTGGCGGTGGACAGGGGTCAGCATGGGCACCTTGACTGGTCTGTGGCAATGCAGCCCCATACGCAAGCTGCGATGCACTGTGTATTCTGACACCTGTCCATCTGAACCAACATTAACTTCTTGGGCACTCAGTAGCACTCGGACTACACAGGCCAGCCTTCACTTCCTGCATACATCAATGAGCCTTGACTGCCCATGACTCTGAGGCCGGTTCACCACTGTTCCTTTCTTGGACCACCTTTGATACTGGGAACATCCCACAAGAGCTGCAGTTTTGGAGATGGTCTGATCCAGTCGGGTAGCCATCACAATTTGGCCCTTGTCTAACTCACTTAAACCCTTAGACTTGCCCATTTTGCTTCTAACACATCAGCTTTAAGGGCAAAATGTTCACTTGCTGCCTATAGGTGCCATAATTAAGAGATAGTCAGAGTTATTTATTTAAACTATCAGTGGTCGTAATGTTATGCCTTACCAGTGTATATATTAGGCTTACTGTTATTTTAAATATTATTGTGGATTTCAATAGATAATAGAAGGATCTTAGTAAACATCTAAAATGCTTTTAAAAAGTATTTTTTGTTGTGGGACAGTTTTTGTCATGGTTAATTATGGTTGGTATAGCAAAACTATGGTTAATTTTTGGTTACTATGGTTTAACTATAGTAACCCTATAGTTTTCTACTTCCACTCTTTTTCTACCACAAGAGGGAGCCAAAGAGCAGTGGAAAAATAAAAGGGAGTGGTTGAGCACGGGTGAAGAAAATACGGTGTTTTGGAGAATAGAAAATATTTGTAGGCACTCTCATTTTAATACACAAACGATGATTCCTAGTTCATATAAAAATAATTTTGCTTAAGTAGTTGTCTTGTTATCAGCTGTTGGTTTGTACTGTTGCTTTGGCTTTTTCGTTTGCTGTAGATATCATGCTAAGCCAAATCAATGCACATGCCTTTCTTCTATTGACTTTAGTATTGTACAGCACTTCACCAAATCAATTTCCTCGCCGAGGCTGAGTTTTTTTTCTTGGATCCACTGGGGTTCTGGAACCCCTCTGGTTGCCAGGAAACGGCCCGAGTGATTTGTTGTGTGTGTCAGAGTATATTTGAGATGGTGACAAACCCTCTCAGTACATGCAACCAAACCACTGCGTTTGGGATTAGAGAGAAGGGCTGACAGATATGATTTGTGTGGTGGCACACGTACTAACGCTCAAACACACACACATACAGTAGGCTACTTCCATCATAGTCAGATTTATTCACGTCTGGTTTCGTGACTCTGGTTTGACTCGTTGCGGGTTGACCTTTTTCATTCTGACAAAGATGCCGTTTTATTAGAGTGAAGATGACGTTCAAACCCTGTTACAACACTTCAAGTCCTGCCATTTATGAGTGCAGTCAATCATTTATATAGATATTTATATTCTGTTTTCAAAACATTTCCTTCAGATGGTCCAAATACTTGTTTCAAGCCTTCAAGTAACTGTATGTGTGTGTGTGTGTGTGTGTGTGTGTGTGTGTGTGTGCGCATGTGTATTTATTTATTTTTCATAATATTAATAAGATTTTAAACAACAGTTTTTCAGATAATGTTTTTTATTCATTCGTTTATTCATAGGATTCTGTTCACTTTATTTAAAAAAATTGATTTAACACTGTATCAGGTTTCTCGTTTAAACATGATTGCATCATATTTAACTCACTTGAAACTGTTACTTATTTGCTTAACTCTGTTTTCATTTTGATTTTTTTTTTTTTTTTCATTTTCAATTTTAATCAAGTAGCTCAAAATAAGCTTGACACTTTCCATCATGCTTTACACATGACTGGATATGGGGAGAGAAAATATTGAAATATTTTGAAATATATTATTTTATGCATTTTCTTAGCAAAAGAATAAAATAGGGAGACTTGTATAATGCTCTATTATGTGATATTTTAACAGACTTCCTGTTATGTTGGTGTTTTTGGGCAAGTTAACATAATGGTTAAGTGTAGAGCATGTGCTTGGGTTGAGGACCTGCTAAAACGAAATTAAGTAAATTGGGGAAAAAATAAATGAATCGTCCAGTTGTAATGCTTGGGATGTCATGTTTGGACTGCTGAAATGTAGCATCACACCTGTAAATAAAAGTTGTATTTAAGTTAAGAACTTGTATGGAAAGTGGTTCTACACAATGGAAACCTGTTATCTCTTCTCAGATACTTTATTTAGGATAAACTAAAGCAAACTGAGTACACTCAACCAGAAGACATGTCCAAACAGCATGATTCAAAGTTAATGTTCATACTGTCAGTTGATATTAGCTTTGAACTCTTGCTCTAACTATTTGTTTTGTCGTATTGAATGCCCTGCCATTTTTCTTTGACTTTTTTTAAAGTATAGAAATTAGATATAAAGAGTATATATCAGCTCTAAATCTTCTGCATGGGAACCTTGACACTGCTGGGTCATGAGTTCAGAACAGACAGCAGTGGGTCTGAATTTTTAGGAAAGTCCAGCTATGAATCACATAATCTATCCAGCACATAGAGCAATGATCCTCACAACACTGGAAATTGGATTTGAAAATGTGTTTAGCTTTAAAAACTGGAGGAGAAACGGGTGGGGGAGGGAGCTAGATAGAAAAAAATCACAATACTTTTATCACTAGTGTGGTTTCAGTGTTATTTGAGAGTCTTAGAGTTGTGTAGCTGTGTACTGAAAAACTGAACAGATACAGAGGTTTAAGGAACCATTATTAGTACTCAGGTAGCATTGAGTGTGTGGTCTGTATTGTCTCTACAGACATATTTGTATGTATATGTGTGTGTGTGTGTGTGTGTGTGTGTGTGTGTGTGTGTGTGTATCTGGTATTCATCATGTTGTGGGGACCAAATGTCCCCACAAGGATAGGAATACCAGTAGATTTTGACCTTGTGGGGACATTTCTCAGGTCCCCATGAGGAAACAGGCTTATAAATCATGCACAATGAGTTTTTTTTGAGGAAGTAAAAGTATGCACAATCTCCTGTGAGGGCTAGGTTTAGGTGTAGGGTAGGTGTAGGGCGATAGAAAGTAAGGTTTGTACGGTATAAAAACCATTACGCCTATGGAATGTCCCCATAAAACATGTAAACCCAACGTGTGTGTGTGTGTGTGTGTGTGTGTGTGTGTGTGTGCGTGTAGAGAGAGAGTGCGTGTGCAAGTGTGTTGAGAGCTTTCATGTATCTACACAGCCTGCAGTTGTGGAAGCTTCTCCTTAGGTTACCACGGCAGAGCCCCCCTCCTCAAGTTGCCGGGAGATGTATAGTCCAGATGCACTGTCAGGGGGAATTAAGCTCAGACAATCTGATTTTAGTGTCTGTCCAGTTACCTTCAGAGCGCTCTAGCACAAGTCACTCATGCAGCACCCAGCTTGTAATAGAATGCCTTTAATTCTTTCTCTTTCTTAGGTTCAATGAGACAGCACATCACAGGTTAGTAGGTGGTTCCACTGTAATATTCAAATTGTCTATAATAGTCAGATCCAACATAATCAATGGAGTTTCGGATTTTGGTGTGAATGACATGGCATACTTTATTCATTCATTCATCCATTAATTAATTAATTAATTCGTTCATTTAAAATATATATTAAAAAGCACCACAAATGACTTCACTACACTGCTTACATGATGAGCATATTTTATTTTCTGAATTAACAAAAAGTCATAAGTTTGTGCGAGTTGAATATAAATACGAATGGATGTGAGGGGTGCAAATTCAGACCTTATTTATGCTATTTTATATAACATAAATGCAAAATTGATTAAGCTTAAGAAAGTTTAGATTCTAAGCTATCAAAAGATATTTGAATATTTGTCTATATTTGTGGTCCAGTGCTTATATTATTTTAAAAACACACATGTGATGCACTTACTAAGTTAAAATTCAAATTGAAGTCAAAAATGTCAGGGTGATAAAAACATCTTGATAACTGAAGAAATAAATCTGTATAATAAAATTCTTGAAAAGAAGAAATTCTTGTGACAGCTCACTCAAAAATAAAAATTCTGCCATCATTTCACAAAGTCCTTCCAAAACTGTATGGCATTCTTGCCTCTGAACATAAAAGATACTTTGACATTTTTTAATGGTCAGGAAACTATTTACTAACATTCTTCAAAAAGTATATGTAATTATACATTTAAGAAACCAACATGAATACGAAGAGTACATTTCTTCAAACCTGGCACAAGTGGGTTTTTTTTTTCTAACTGGATTTTTTTTTTTTTTTTTTCCGGTTTCTTTATAGTGGACACTCTTTCTTGTGTCTTTGTTCTCTGTGTACCGAATGTTTTTATTTTACTGTTCATATGCCAAGGTCTGCTCAAAAACAAAAATGAATCCACAATGTTAAACAATATATTAAAGTTAAATGTTTAACAAAACAGTGCTAGAGCATGTATACAAAATAGCAGGATCAGGATCCTTTTTCAAAACAGTCTAAGGCATATATTTAACGAAATTTTAAAAGTTAACCTTTTTTTAATCCTGTGGGGTGTGCATCACAGGTGTAAATACCTGAGGATTTACAATAAAATAAGTGTTTTATTTTGCTCTTCACATACTCTCACTGGAAATTAGCAAATAATTTACAGTTTCTGCTTTGATTCTAAGCAGTGAAGGTTTTTGGCAGCCTTTTTGCATGCTGAGGCTGTGTGTATTTGTCACGCCTGAGCAGACGTGTAACTAAAAATGTGTTACTTTGAGCTCAGCATGTCTGACAGCCAGCAGTGTGATACCTGGCTTATACCACACTAGTGCCCTCAGGTGGCAGATCAAACTAGCGGGGGTTCTCCGTCTCACAAACGTTCCCTCTACATCCACAGGTTGCCAGATCTCACCCTAACTCTCCTTTACAGTACAAGATGCCTGATGTATGTTCTGGTTGCTTGCTTTATAATCCCTGACCATACAAGTTCATTTTAGTATATTTCACACTGAGGCTCAATGCAATGACATTTGCATTTAACACACTTCCTTTTTTTTCTCTTATATACCTTAAGGCCTCAGTCAAACCACTGGGGTTGCCAGATTCCACTCACACCTATTCTAACTGTGCAGGTGGTCATATCTCTACAAACCCCTTGCCGGGCGGTGCGTTGGCTGTGGTCTTGAATCCAGCTGGACTGGCTTATTATCTCCAGATGACACCAGCGGGAAGAGCAGATGCCTTGTGGCCACGCTTGGCTCAGCCGTGAGCTAGAACATTCATCACGCTCCCAAATCTCAGTCCTGATACTGAACCAACCATATACAGGTCTGTATGCAGACTATAAATCTGACCATGGGCCCCTCCATGACAAAACATGCTGAACTATGATGCATAGAAGCTCTTTTTATGGTCAAGCCAATATCAGTGGTTACAAGGAATATCTACAAGAAGATATTTTAGCATCATAATTAGTGAATGAGAATGAAACAGGAAGGGTTTTTTTTTTGTGATGGAGCAAGTTTTGTATTGTTGTAGTATGTAGGTCAGAGCCATAAACCTGATATAGCACTATCGCTGTGTCTTTATAAAGCTACTCATTTATTTATGCATGTGTATTTGTGTGTGTGTGTGTGTGTGTGTGTGTGTGTGTGTGTTTGTTTTTGTGACATATCAGGACACAAATTGGTGTAATAACATGGGTATGACATAGGTATTACAAGGAGAGGGTGACTTATGAGGACATTGCCCATGTCCCCACTTTTCAAAAGGCTTATAAATCATACAGAATACGTTTTTTTGAGAATGTAAAGATATGCACAGCCTCCTGTGAGGGCTAGGTTTAGGTGTAGGGAAGGTGTAGGGTGATAGCAAATATCGTTTGTACAGTATAAAAACCATTACGTCTATGGAATGTCCCCACAATTCACAAAAACAAACATGTGTGTGTGTGTGTGTGGCATAGGCAGCAGGTCTGCTAGATTAAAGAATGAAAACAAATCAAAGCAATGCTGCCAGAATTTGATTAAACCAGCTTTAGAATGCCTGTGTCAGCGAGTGTGAGTTTGTGTAGGAGGGGCCATTTCTGGTTTGTGTGTGGTTTTTTTTTTTTTTGACTGTATACATGTTAGTATGTTTGTCTATGTGTCTGTATGTACCTATCTTTCTGCAGACAGATGTGTTAGTATAGGTGTGTGTATGTGAACACGCCAGTGCAAGCGATCTTTATCTCTCTCTGTTATTATATATACCCTCTGCAGTGTGCTCTGTATGGACTTCCTTCCCGTCTGCTTGGCTGTAACAAGAAAAGAAGCTGAAGTCAGGAAATGATATTTTTAATCTGCCCCCTGCAAAGAGCTTTTCTTATTAAAGCTGCAGTTGGAGAGGACAGATCATAACCGACTCAGGATTCTATTAAGGCTTTGTCTGATCCTCCCTCATACTGTCTGCTCTCTTTTCCTCTCACTCTCTCTCTTTTTCTCACACCTGTTCTGTCTCTCTTGTACACCTAGATTCACACTCTTGATTCGCCAGTACCTTTCACTTTTTCTCAGTTTTCAGTCTTTTAAGCATAAGAAAGCAGTCTTTTAAGCATAGGAAATGAACAAAATAGCATATAAATGTCTAAAGCTCTCCTAGTTGGCTTCTAAGACATTTTATCCAGGGCTGCATGATTATATAAACCCCTCTGTTTTCAGAACAGGATATGTGACCCAGAGGATAAAACAAACATGGCATTCACTGATGGCAGCCAGTGTTACATTTAAACTGAATTGTGAATGAATGCTTACGAGAAAATATTTTCTGTTATTAGGCAGTGAATTATTAAAAATCCTAATTTTTACAATTTAGATCAGTTTAGATTACATCATGATCCTGTAAAACTGATCAGTGAATGAACATTGAGATAAATGGGAGTCAGTGTCTTCATTTGTGCCTCCCCTCAAGCTGACTGCTGGGGTGAGCATGCAAATAGCTATTGACCTTTTTAAAATGCAACTCTTTCTCACTCCCTACTGCTCTTAAAAGCCCATGTCATTCTGATTACCTAATGAAAACCCTAAGTGTTTTATTGATTGAAGTTGCTCTGTCCATTATTACCTTATAAGTCTAGCACATTTGTCTCATGTTCTTGCATTAGTCTCACTGTGACTGGTTTGGTTGTTAACAACACCTTGTGGCTGTGTAGATCAGATCCATACATGGAGTGCTTATATTGGTGTAAGAGCAATGTGACTGGTGATCTCTAATGCTGTGTTTGGCATTAGAAAGCCAGCAAAGGTGCTGAACTCACTTAAATTCCTGCACCAATAAATCGAGCATTAATGGGAGAGGGGGGAGGGGTTTATAGGCCCATCTCAGAGAGAAGAGATAGAGAGAGGGAGGGATAGAGAGAAGCAGAGAAAAAAGAAAGCTAGAGATCTGAGGACGGAAAGAGAGATAAAAAAGAGATGGCAGGAAGGAAGGAAAGAGAGACAGAGTATGAGAGAGAATGAATACAAAAAGGCAGAGTGGATGAGTTGACTCATGGTTTGTCCTTCAAACACAGCCTATATTACAGAGTCATTTTATTTGCTGGATTTTAAAATAAAAAGAGATGGGAAACTGAATCTTTTTTACTGTCAAAGGTAGAATCTAGAAATTTTAGAAGTGAACCAACATTATATTAAATGCAACTCACTGTATTCTGCACCTGCTGCAGCAATAAAAACACAATAAAGCATAAGAATGACAGGTTGGATTGTTTTTGCCAGTCTTATCTTTAACATAGTCCCTCTGGCATGAGCTTTATATGATTTAAACTATAAAACAGCTTGAACTATAAATCATTTCAGGAAGGATGTATGCTGTAAGAAGCATTAGGTACTACATCTACCAATGATAACAATGGAACCTAATCAATAACAGCCTTTCATCTAGTCTTTTAGAATCCCTAAATGCGATAATAAAAATCTTTCAGTAGGATGAAAACTCCAAGTCTTGCTTTGTTGTACTCTGAAGTGCATTTTTCCTTGAAGCAGATAATAACATACCATTTTGTTGCACAATGCTTGTGGTAAGCATTTCAACTTGAAGGAACCATTATGAAGGATCTGTGTAGATGTGTAGGTGATTTTTATTTCAGGTCCTGGCTGAAAAAGATAATTTGTCCATGTCCAAAATACATACAGTAGGCTTTTTGTTTTTGTTTGATGCTAGCTTTGTGTTGTTTAGCTGATCTGAACAATAATTTGAACATCTGCCCTTTGTCAGCCAATATTCCCCATCTTTGATGTTTAAAGAGACCTCCTGCCTCTGTAGATATCCAACAAGAAACCTGAACTGTAAAAGCACCCAGATAGGGAAGCAATCTGAGAGAAGCATTAAGAGTCTCTTGTGGGGGAAAAATTCTCCAAATCGCTTCTAAAATGAAACATTAAAGCCCCTTTCACCCTGGATGTGCCATATCCTAAAATTACATCAATTACATTGCCAACCCCTGCCTGACCATTATGTACTTTGAGAGGATACCTGGGAGATTAATGATTGAGGTGTGTTGTGTTGTGCTGTGTGAATGGGTGTGTATGTGTGTGTAAGTCACATGTATAAGTCTGACATGGATCAGATCAATAATATTTGTATTTTATCATACATTTCAGATGTGCTAAATATTTAAAGCCTTACAGTGGAATCATATACCAAACATTACACACCACAGATCTTTGTATTTCAGCTGTCAGTGTGTGTGTGTGTGTGTAGTGTTAATGTGTGCTGTTTGGGCCCATGCTGGCATAAGTCTGTGTGTGTGTGGTGGGGGTGGGCAGCTCCTGCTGAGAGATTGCACTGACTGCTGAGTTATTGCTCTTTAATTATCAATTACTGCTGCAGTGGTGGGCCAAGAGCAGAAGAGGTGCTAATGAAAACAGAGGAAGCATTAAAATACGCACAGTGTAGCGGGACAGAGAGAGGGCTGGGTGTTGCTGAAAAAGTACTCATCCTCAGTCCATCAAAAATTTTGAAAAGTTTTTTTTTTTTTTTCATCAGGACAGCTTTGGAAAAATTGCATTATATTACCATTACATTCACTGAAGAAAACAATATTGTGTTTGAGGACTCATATTTATCAGAAAGTAACAGTTTGAAGTGATGGGTTTGTTTTGTTACAAGCATGCAGATTTTGCTTCACAATAAATGTACTGATGGACTGGTGAAATGTGGATTACATGTGGATTATATTTTATCAGCTGTTTGAACTCTCATTCTGAAAGGACCCATTCACTGCAAAGGATTCTTTGGTAAGACTAATGATGTAAAGCTAAACTTCTCCAAATCTGTTTCAAAATCAACAATACCTTGGATGGCCTGAGGTTGAGTACAGTCGTGGCCAAAAGTTTTGAGAATTACATAAATATTGGAAATTGGAAAAGTTGCTGCTTAAGTTTTTAAAATAGCAATTTGCATATACTCAAGAATGTTATGAATAGTGATCAGATGAATTTGCATAGTCCTTCTTTGCCATGAAAATTAACTTAATCGGAAAAAAAACTTTCCACTGCATTTCATTGCTGTCATTAAAGGACCTGCTGAGATCATTTCAGCAATCGTCTTGTTAACTCAGGTGAGAATGTTGACGAGCACAAGGCTGGAGATCATTATGTCAGGCTGAATGGGTTAGAATGGCAGACTTGACATGTTTAAAGGAGGGTGATGCTTGAAATCATTGTTCTTCCATTGTTAACCATGGTGACCTGCAAAGAAATGCGTGCAGCCATCATTGCATTGCATAAAATTGGCTTCACAGGCAAGGATATTGTGGCTACTAAGATTGCACCTAAATCAACAATTTATAGGATCATCAAGAACTTCAATGAATAAGGTTCAATTCTTGTTAAGAAGGCTTCAGGGCGTCCAAGAAAGTCCAGCAAGCGCCAGGATCGTCTCCTAAAGAGGATTCAGCTGCGGGATCGGAGTGCCACCAGTGCAGAGCTTGCTCAGGAATGGCAGCAGGCAGGTGTGAGCGCATCTGCACGCACAATGAGGCGAAGACTTTTGGAAGATGGCCTGGTGTCAAGAAGGGCAGCAAAGAAGCCACTTCTCTCCAAAAAAAACATCAGGGACAGATTGATCTTCTGCAAAAAGTATGGCGAATGGACTGCTGAGGACTGGGGCAAAGTCATATTCTCCGATGAAGCCTCTTTCCGATTGTTTGGGGCATCTGAAAAAGGCTTGTCCGGAGAAGAAAAGGTGAGCGCTACCATCAGTCCTGTGTCATGCCAACAGTAAAGCATCCTGAGACCATTCATGTGTGGGGTTGCTTCTCATCCAAGGGAGTGGGCTCACTCATAATTTTGTCCAAAAACACAGCCATGAATAAAGAATGGTACCAAAACACCCTCCAACAGCAACTTCTTCCAACAATCCAACAACAGTTTGGTGAAGAACAATGCATTTTCCAGCACGATGGAGCACCGTGCCATAAGGCAAAAGTGATAACTAAGTGGCTCGGGGACCAAAACGTTGAAATTTTGGGTCCATGGCCTGGAAACTCCCCAGATCTTAATCCCATTGAGAACTTGTGGTCAATCCTCAAGAGGCGGGTGGACAAACAAAAACCCACTAATTCTGACAAACTCCAAGAAGTGATTATGAAAGAATGGGTTGCTATCAGTCAGGATTTGGCCCAGAAGTTGATTGAGAGCATGCCCAGTCGAATTGCAGAGGTCCTGAAAAAGAAGGGCCAACACTGCAAATACTGACTCTTTGCATAAAGGTCAAGTAATTGTCGATAAAAGCCTTTGAAACGTATGAAGTACATCACAGAAACAACTGAAACAAAGATCTAAAAGCAGTTTAGCAGCAAACTTTGTGAAAACTAATATTTGTGTCATTCTCAAAACTTTTGGCCACGACTGTACATTTAAATTTTTGAGTTAACTAAAAAAATAAATTTTTTAAAAAGTAAATTCTAAAGGTGTGGATGTTTGTAGTGTAATCAGGTTTCATCTTGGCCAGGAGGGAACTTTACCCATCATTCCCTAATATGTCAAAATATGCTGATAAAAAAATGCCAGTAATAGCCTACTGCTTTAACACATCCAATGGATACTTATATACTATGCCATATAAGGCCACAGGAAAAGTCATTGTCCTATTAATAAATTGCAGAGAATGGATCCTTTTCACATTTCTGATTTAGATAGATAGATAGATAGATAGATAGATTGATAGATAGATAGATAGATAGATAGATAGATAGATAGATAGATAGATAGATAGATAGATAGATAGATAGATAGATAGATAGATAGATAGATAGATAGATAAATGTTTTCAGTATAATAAAATTTTATACATTTGCATATAATGGAAATAAAACAAATAGATTTATGTTGTTATAAACGGAAAACTCCCGTGAAAATTGTGGGTGTAGCCTACCTTCGATTAGAATTACACGTTTGGCCAATTAAAATACCAAATTGACGCCATCTTGAGACTCAAACCAGTGTAAGCATTCAATCTAGATAGCTAGAAAGTCAGAATTCTCCAGGTTAACCCAGAAACATATTGTTTGGAAGAACCGATAAGAGATGAGAAGCAGCTGAGAACACTTTAAAACAGAGAAAGAAAGACATGTCATGGTCGTTATTGATAAGGTCGTGTGTAGAGAATAAGGTTCGCTAACTAGTCTCATAGTTATTCATAGATAATTAGGCCTTTTATCGCTGCTTGATGTTTTTTAACCTAATCTTAAAGTAAATAAAACAGTAATCATACAGTAAAATGATACGAGAACTCCACACCTGCTTCGCAGTCTCACCTGTGCCCTGGTCAGAGTTTTCCATAATGATCGCCTGATTGTAGTAGCGTACTTTACATATTAAACATTTGCCAATGATTTTACTGTCTTTCTACTTTCTGCTGTGCAGCGTGGCTATAGGCGTTTGAATTATGGGAGCAAAACAGCTGCAATCATCTACCGAAGTGTCACGTTTCTTGAGCACTTGAGCAGAATTGGTGAGATGGGAGATAGAAGAGAAACGTGACCGTCTGCCGGTAAGATCAGCCAGAGGTCTGTCACATGCTCTGCCAACCTGACAACATGGCATCGTGCCAAACAGCACATTTCTCATGTATCTGTTCCTTCACATAATTACAATGTCACCCATTCTTCTTCCTTTGAACTCGAAAATGAAATAATTTTACATATTAAACACTTTTTATGCATAGATAAACGTCATTATTTTAGGGCTTAGTCCTCCGTGTCAAATTGCATGTGCTTTAGGTTAGGAAAACATTTAGTAATGAATTGTAAATGTTTTTAAAGGGTTTTCTTAAGGGTTTTTTTAAGGGCTTTGTTGAATATATGGGTAATAAAAAACATGTCTAAACTTCATCAAAGCCTCTAGTTTACAGGACAAATCCATTAGATGTTTTCTCGAGATATAGCAGAAGAAATGTTTTGAATTTGCTTTTCGTCTTTTCTTTTCAGCCAATTCTGAAAAATATTCAATGCAATTGTCTTTCTAATAGAAAAAGGTATGTGACAATTAGTTGGTCCACAATTATGTTGTAGGCTAATCTAAATATATTTATACAGTAAAGGTGAGTTACCTAGAGCAAATAAACGTGCAGCGCGTGATTCAAGCCCGGTTATCAGAGGCACGTGCGCTGCGTCAAAGCTTTCAGACACTTAAATATATGCGATGTTTTTCTTCCTCGGGTGCAGTTAAGTAGCGCCTTCTTGTCAATGAAACTTGAAGAGAAAAACAACCATAAATAAAGACGAGGAAATTAATAAACAAATTACTGCGTTACTGTAGCCTGCATGTCCAATTTTGTTACAACTGTGATGGAAGGTGTTGAAATCTCTTTGTCATTTATAATAAAGCGGTTGAAAATAAACAGATAAATGCGCATATGCTGGTTTTATTGTTAAAATGCTTGTATAAGGTTTACTGTTGGACTGTGACGCACTATGCAAGTCTCACGTGGGCATCCAGGTAAACAACTGCACGAGGACAGCAGTTCTGACTCATGGGAAAGAACATGTGCATCACACAGTGCAAGAGAGAGTGAAAAAAGAAAAACTTTTCTTTAAAATTATATGAAACGGGCATGTGATATGCACAAGAGGTTTGTGAGGTGTATGATTTATTTATTTATTTATTTATTGAAAAACGTCATATTAGTCCACATGAAGGTAAACTATAAAGCTTCTGCAGTCGTTCTATTGTTGCTGTGTGGGTTTATTGAATTATAGGCCTAGCTGTAGTATTGTTTGTAGATCAACATTTCAAAAAATTATAGACAAATCCTAAAGCAGATCTCCCAACATATACTAGTAATAGCTAGTAATAATATATAGCTAGTAATAGTAAACACACACACATTGGGTTTTCATGTTTCATGGGGGCATTCATAGACGTAATGGTTTCTCAAACTGTACAAACTGTATTTTCTATCCACTTACTCTATCCCTACCTCTAAACCTACCCCTGACACAAAACTTTATGCGTTTTTACTTTTTCCAAAAAAAAAAAAAAAAACTTAAAGGAGTAGTTAACTTTCAGAACAAAAATTTACAGATAATGTACTCACCCCCTTGTCATCCAAGATGTTCATGTCTTTCTTTCTTCAGTCGTAAGGAAATTAAGTTTTTTGAGGAAAACATTTAAGGATTTCTCTCCATATAATGGACTTCTATGGTGCCCCCGAATTTGAACTTCCAAAAAGCAGCTTCAAATGGCTCTAAACGATCACAGCCAAGGAAAGAAGGGTCTTATCTAGCAAAACGATCAGTTATTTTCTAAAAAAAAAATCACAATTTATATACTTTTTAACCTCAAATGCTCATGTTGTCTAGCTCTGTGTATACTCTGTGTCGAGATTAAAAAGTATTTAAATTGTAAATGTTTTTAGAAAATAACTGATCCTTTCACTAGATAAGGCCCTTCTTCCTCAGCTGGGGTCATTTAGAACCCTTTGAAGCTGCATTTAAACTGCATTTTGGAAGTTCAAACTCGGGGCACCATAGAAAGTCCACTATATGGAGAGAAATCCTGAAACCTTTTCCTCAAAAAACATAATTTCTTTACGACTGAAGAAAGACAGACATGAACATCTTGGATGACAAAGGGGGGGGGGGGGGGGGGGGGAGTACATTATCTGTAAATATTTGTTCTGAAAGTGAACTACTCCTTTAATTCTGTGAGATTTATAAGCTGTTTTCCTCATGGGGACCAAAAAATGTCATTTGACATTTGGTCCTCATAACATAAGGAATACCAGAAACACACACACAGACTTGAAATAAATGTGTGTGTAATATTGTGAGTGTGACCAATCCATATTATGTCTACGTTGTCTCCTCATTTACTTGTGTTTTTGCAGTGATTGGTAGTGATATATCTGCAGTTGTGGTTAGTGTGTCCATAGGGAACAGTGTGGTAATTCCCTTTTGCTATTTGAGCATGTTTGTCTCTCTGTCTTTGTTGCCACTGACAGATTGGATGTGATGAATGCCATTTTTCTGCATGCCAGCATGCAAGACATCCTAAAACCACTGCCAAACACAAATGTGCACGGTGCACACACAAGCTCACACACAAACATACAAATATGCGACCATTAAAATCTCACCTGTGTGTCTGTATATGCAGGCATGTTTGCCCAGACACATGTAGTAGTCACACACAGACAGACAGACAGACAGACAGACAGACAGACAGACAGACAGACACACACACACACACACACACACACACACACACACACACACACACACACACACACACACACACACACACACACACACACACACACACACACACACACACACACACACACACACACACACACACACACACACTTCAGGCAGATGACACAGACTTATTAAGCTGCTGTGTGAGAGAGGCAGGGGGAGGGGAACAGACTGGTGGCTTCCCCCAGCATCACCCCCTCCTCTCGCTCTCGCTCTCTAGCTCGCTTGCTGTATTATGATGAATTATCTTTGTGTTCCCTCTTCATTCACTGACGGTCTGTCCTTCTCTCCTTTGCTGAGCTACAAAACTGGCAAATGCTCTTTTTAGTGGGAGGAGGAGCAAAGGAGACATTTAAATCCCTGAACATACACACACTGGCATTGGTGCTGACAGCTACAAAACAATCCTACTATTGAGAGCTGCCTTTGTTCTGTCAGGCTGGATTCTCTTGTCTCCTATTCAGAGAGGTTGCTCTTTTCACAGCTGTTTTTTCCTCTCAGTTTATTCCTTCTGACCTGTGTCCAACACTCTGATGCACATGTATATATAAACTTCGAGCTTACTGTCCTTTTCCACCTTTTTGTGTCTCAGTTCTCTTTCTCTCTCTCATAAAGGTGTGTTCAATGCATGCAGACATTAGTACTGCACACCAGGGAGCTTACAAGCGGAAATTAGCCATTTTATACTTGTGCTGAGTGACAGCTGTGTCTCCCAGAGCAGTTTTCTCATCTTCCTATTTCTCTATCTCTCCTGCTCACTCTCTCTCTCTCACACACACATGCGCAACTCCCCTGGGAGAATAAATCTGCAATCAACCAGGCCTAAAAATAAGTTGGTGATACGAACCACCACTCTCTCTCTCTCCCTCGTCATAGATTCTTTCTGTTTCATTTAACAATCCATCAACATTATAGCAGTATTATCATATTACCTGCATTGTGCATCATTCATAACATTTATGCCATGACTATGTACATAAAATGATTACAATCAGATTTCACTGTATTATAGTTTAAAACATTTATGTCTGTAGAGTATTATGTATGTGTGCCAGCAGTTTTCATTAACCTTCATGAATTTAAATATGACAATTCTATGCTTAAACATAGCTCATGAAATTGAAATTCAAATACATCAATATGATTCAGCATAAATAAATGTTCGGATGATCAATAATTGTATCAATAAATGCCTTTCAAGAGGTTTCAATGTGTTTATTGGCCTGCTGGGATCCATGTGTTGTGTAATGACGTGGGTGTGAAGGAGACTTGGCTCTAAATGGCAGTGCATTTTTCCTGCTGTGTTACAAAGACAATCAGCTTATAGAACATAGTCTTCTGTAGCTTTAAGTCCAGCTCAGTGTCAGTCTGCTGATTTTTAAACCACGTAGACTTTGTCACAAAAGAGCACCTACATAATTTCCATTTGAATGTTGTATCCTTTCCCAGATTGTTACCTGCAGTTAAAGAGCTATTTCTACCTAAACTGACCCTGACATTTAGTTTCGTTGGTGTAAAGTTTATTTAGGTTGACTCAGTAATGTTAATATTTTTTATTTGAATAAAATCAGAAATTACATATACAAATAAATAAATAAATAAATTCATTTTTCCTTTTCCTTTATTTCACAATTTTTAATGCCTTAAACATATTTTCTTCCATACTAATACCAACAATGGTGTGTGAGTGATTTTTTAACTGAGCTATGTTTTAATTAGTTGCATGTACTTTTATTTTTAAAGTTTACTTGATTGTCTAACCCCCTAAAAAGACTGAATAAATCAGAATAAATGTGCTGCATTGAGAAAGGTCACAGTGACAGTATTGATTATCTGTGTCATTAAACCTCAACACTGATTCACTCCTAATGAATCTATTTGCTGAGGTTTTGCGAAGAGACAATAGGTATCAACACGTCTTTCTAATGAGATCTTAACAGACAGTGAGATGTGTGTATGTGTGTCTGTGACCCCTGCTGTGGTATATCCACAATGTGTGTGTAGACCTATGACCTTTTCATGTCCTAATGTTTGCTCTGGGCCATTTTTGCGTTGGGGTGTGGGTATGGGTTTTTCTATGCCAGGATTGTTTAAATGAATATTCCAGATTCAAGTTTATTAACATTTTTGACATAATGTTGATTATCCCAAACTCATTTTAGGCATATGTACGAAAAATACAAATACTAATATTTTAAACATTAAATAAATATTGATATTATATTATATTATATTATATTATATTCATTAAATAAATATAAATATTAAATTTCAAATATTGATAATTAATTATTTGCAACTAATTCGACTAATTAATGAGCAAATCATGTAATTATTATGATTAAAAAATGTTCATTCACAGCCCTAATTTCTATGCAATGTGTCATACAATGACATATTATAAACATAACTTATTCACTACCTGGTAAGAACATGAATTACAATTAATTTAACATATACAATGTTCATTTAAACACTTTTTAGAAATTTGTAACATTTAATAAAAATAAAAAAAACAGAATAATGAATACATTTTTGGGGGGGGGGGGGAAACGCAACTTTGTTACCTCAATATGCTTCCTCAGATTTGATGGTGAACTTTTAAAGCTAGACATTTACCTGATGAAAGTCATAACTGAAGAAATGTATGTGCTTGATGCATGAAAACAATGATCATTGGTTCTCACATCAGGAACGCAGGTTTGAGCTTCCGTTTACCGTATTTGCATTAGGTAAAATAAAAGTGTAATGTACTTTTTGAGATAAAATAAAATTGTAAGGAGTAAAAAGTACTGTTTTTTTTTTCTTCAGAAATGTTATCAAGTAAAAGTACAGGTAGTCAGTTTAAATTGTCCAAATCTCCCAAAATAATACATTACAAGTAATACAAGTACAATCATCAAGTAAAATTACTTAAGTATTTTACACCCCTGGACATAAAAGAATTTTTTATAAACATGCCTGGTGTGCATCTTGAGACAAAACAAGGGCATTACAGTTTTTCTCAATTGCTTAAACACATTTCTTGAAATTATGCCTCTTATTTGTGAAACTCTAAACACAAATCCACAACTTCTAACTCAATTCCCCAAACTTCCTATATTGATGTCAAAATGAAGCTCTCCACTCAAAACAATTCAATCTTGCTGAAAAACCAAACTTTGCTCTCAGACATGACACACAAATCCTCAAAAACACACACACTACAACACAGTTTTCCACACTGATGAGATAAATTCAAAACAATACTACGAAAACAATACAAATAAAAATCTTTTCACATGATGAACACAACAAATCTATGCCTTTGCAATTGTTTTATTCCTTAATTTAATGTACTGTAGAGTACAGTACAAAACAGCAAACAACAACAAAAATAATTATTCTGCTCAGCATCCAGTCTTTGGTCTGGGACAGGCCAAAGAACCTCTTCAGCATCACTAAATTAGCCCTGGCCAGGCAGCAGGGGTAATATCCTATTGCATGCCTGATCCAACCCTGGTACTCATCAACTAAAATATTTGAGACTGCTTGTCTTCTTGCCCTTGCCCTTCCTCTGTCTCTTCCATGTTGTCATCGTCATAATCCTTCTTCTTCTCCTCTTCCTCTGTCACCTCCTACTCTTCCTCTTCAAAATTACTGTATGTGGGATATTGATTGAAAAAACTGGACAGGATTCACAGTTACACTTGTACTAGTGGTCAGACAAAAAAATAAAAAGAAATAAAAATAAAATAAAAACACATTACAATGTCATTGTGAAACAGAAATGAAAAAGAAATATGGGCACAAAGGTGAAAATAAATTAGAAAATTAGAAAGTCCACTGTCAGAATTTGTAACTCCTGCATTGTCCTCTGTCTATATATGCATTCTAATTGAAGGTTCATGAGCTGTACCTTTGATCTATTTCAGAGAACTGCTTTATCATTGGTTGATCTATATTATCTTCATTAGTGAAAGTCAATATTCACTTGAATAATGGCAATTTTACAAAAAGTCTAATAGAAATGTGTAGAATATATGATTGACAGTTTATGACAACTAGATCAAAAATTTTGCATTTAGGTGATGACTTATACGATGAGCTAATGACTTGATGTTTTGAGGGGTAAGACTCTTGCACAGAGAAATACAGTATATAATACATTTTGAGCAACAGGACAAAAGACTAGATGATGTGGATGTTGAACAAGTAGTTGTGACAATTTCATTTCTGATCTGAGAAATGCACCAAAGTGACTGAGAAAAACTGTAAGCTGACTTTGGCTCTTTTATCTCCACCGAAGCTTTTGATTGGTGTGTGCTAAATTTTGAATCCTAGTGTTTCCACTTGAGTAATTGTGTGCTAATTGAGCTCAAACTTCGCAGACTTAAGTGAACAATACTGAATGCTTGTGCTTTCTAAATGACCACATGGTGTAAGCACTGAGAAATGTAGGGATTTGTGTGTAGAGTTTTGCAGTAACAGTTCACCAAATATAACTCATGTGTCAAAGCAGGGAATAGTGTTTATAGTTTAGGGAAATGGGTGTGCTTTTTCAAAAATGGCATTATAGTTTTGAAATTTTAGTTCAAAAAACTGGTTATAGTGTTTTAGCAATTGAGAAAAACTGTAACATATCACCATCACAATCAGTACAAGTTTCTTTCAGTTAAAACAGCTCAGACTTGCATTTTAGTCTGGGACTAGGCTTAAGCCTTGTCTGTGAAACCGTGGGATAAAGTTATAAAAACACTTACATTAATTCTTCTGTTACAGCTTGTGTATTATGTGAGCTGTATAGTTGATCATTTTAGTGTTTTAAGCTTGATGTAACAAAGCCGCAAAACTGGATATCTTTACACAGTAACCCCCGGTTTTACAGACAAGGCTTAAGCCTTTAGTCTTAAGCCTAAATGTAAGCCTGAGCTGTTATAACTGAAAGAAACTTGCATTGACAAATCTTAAAATAGATCAGTGCCTTTGTTTTGTCTAAAGATGCACACCAGTAATGTTTCTTTCTAATGCACATTTATAAAAATACTTAAATGTCCTAATTGAGCTATGGCTTAGTCAGGCTAAGCCCTGTCTGTGAAACTGGGCCTAAGTTACTAAGTTACTTTTTTTTTGTAACATGCATATTGTTTGTCTTTTTCGGATTGGCCCATTTTACTTACATTGTAAGTACCTCAGTATAACAGATTTTTGATAACAATATGTACTTATTTCTATTAACCTTTAGAAATGTCTCTAGGCAATATAAAAGTACATGCAGAACTTTTATTCAAAGTGAACAAAAATACATATGATGGCTAACAAGAATTGTCAGAGGAACCATAGTAAGCAGCCAGTGACATTAGATGAACGTGGTTCTCCAACCAAATCATTATATGACTTTGATTTGATTGGAAAGGTATATTTTACAAAAAAGTAAGCAGCAAGGTTCACCCCTAACTTAATTGTAAGTATGATGGGTCCCACTTTACATTAGGTGGCCTTAACAACTATGTACTTACATTTAAATTAATAATTTGGTACAGTGTACTTATTGTGTACATACATGTTTTTACATTGTATTTATATATTTTTAAAAACCTATATGTAATTACAATTGTAATTAATTTCTGTAATTACCACTGTTGAACCAACCCTTACACCCTAACCCACCCTGAAACCTACTCATACCACCAAACCTGCCCCTAACCTTACCCATATCCCACCTTAATAGAAGCAAAAGTGTTTTGCAATGCAATATGACCACATTAAGTACATTGTACTTTAAGTACATAATAATTAAGGCCACCTAATATAAAGTGTGACCGTATGATGTAAGCAGATGTGAAACGTTAGAATGAGCAGGATGAAAATGTTAGAATGAGATTCAAACAAAACAAATTAAAACAAATTTGCCACTAAATTGACAAAACATAGATGAGTTATGAATTGTGTGATTGTGTTGACACCAACCAAATTTTTGTTTAGAATACCATTAAATTCTCTTCACATATCTTATTTAAACAAACACACCCACTCTTTCTCTCTCTGTAGGTGTGTTAATGGCACATTTAATGATATGGAGCCATGGGAAATGTGGAGTAATCAGCAGCCATGTTAGTGTGCAGAGATCAGGCTGAATCTCTAATGGGGCTGAACTCTCACAGTCACGGCTGCTCTGGAACGCTGAATCGCTCACTCTCTCTCTCTCTCTCTCTCTATCCACCTACCCACCCCCAACACACCCACCCATCATACGCCCACAATTTACTCATCCATCACCATCAGCTCTCTCTCCTCTTTCCCTCCATCTTCTGCTTCTCTGTGTACCATCTCTCGTTTTTCTTCTCTTTTCCTGCCCCCTCTGCCTTTCTCTTTTGTCTTCTGACCCCCTCCTCCTCCTCATCACTTACTCTATCTCTTTCTCTTCTCCAAGAAAATATAGTTTTTTTACAACTGTATAAAATACAGTATGGTTTATGTTAAATATATTAAACCTAAGCAGGGATGTACATGTGTTGCATAAGTTTCTATGCATGTGTGAGTGTGGTGTTATTCACACAATTGTAATCAAGCAATTCAGGTTACAAATGAATACACCCATTTATCTCTTTCAACCCCTCACAGGTATTGCACAGGCCTGATCACATATTTGGGATGAGCCATGTAGCTCTACAGAGACACAGGTTATCTTATCATATCACTTTTAGCTTTCAAGCTGAAAGGACAAAACTGATGTAGAGACAATTCATGACGGGTTCAACTACTTTATCTGGTTGACAGGTCCAGGTTGATATCTGGACATTGTTTGTTTAACTGTGTTCTTAACAGGACTGAGGCCACAGTGGCACTATCTTATCCTATGATTGATTTTAAAAATGAGAAAAACTAAGACTTAAGTGTTAGAAATTGTATTTCTATATCAGATAGAAATACACTGAATTATTTAGTCTCTATTAAATCTTTTTTTTTCAAAATCAGAGAACATTCAATCTAACACACTAATCTATGCTCATTGATAGCTGCTTTATCATGAGGAAATGACCACTGATCTTGCTTTACAACCAACTAACAGAATATTACATACAAATATATGTTCCATTTAAACTCGAACTATTAAAAAGTTGAAGAAGGAGTGGGTTTTATAAATGCCAATGCTATATACTACTGTAAATTAATCCAAATAAATAAATAAATGAACAAAATTCACAGCATTCAATATTTTCTTTCTTTCAAGGAACACAAAAGAAAAAAATTGAAAGAATGTACAGATTTTTGTTCACCATGCCATTACAGTTTTGAAGCTTCATAAATGAAGTAACATTGGCAGACAGCGTTTAATAATATAGAACAATAATTGTATGGTGCTTTTGTGTCATTTTTGAAGCTTAACAACATATTTAATATGTTGCATGAAAAAATGATCTACATGAACAAACTGACACGGTGGTGCTCTGGACCCATTAGATCAGAAATAGCAAAAGTGGCACTGAAGGTACATGTGAAGATGCATATCTTAAAACATTTTATTTCTGATGTCAATCAGTAATGACATAATTTTCATTTTTGCGTGAATAATTATTAAGAACAGGTCAAGACGAAGCTTTCACCCAGTTACCAGTTAGCAGAAACACCAGACAGTGTAGATGATATAATGAGCGTCATCTTCTGCCTCTCTCCTCCTATTACCTCACTCTCTACTCCTCCCCCTGCATATCCATCTCTTCTCCTGTCCCCTCACTCTGTCTAGCCCCCACCTCTTGCTATATGTGTCTCTCTACACCTCTGTTGTTTAACGCTGCCCTCTCTCTCTGTCTCTCTCTCTGTCTCTCTCGCTCTCTCGGCCAAATGTCCCTAGACACCCATTAGCTCTCGTTAACCCTGTCACATTGACAGCAGGAATTAAATGTTTCCAGATATGCGTCCTCACGTGTTCCTGGGCCCTGAACGCAAGAGATCATTCGTTTTCTTCATCAGACCTTCAGTGCCACTTTTGCCTTTGTTTTCTGATCTAAAAGGTCCAGGGCGCCTCTGTGTCAGCCTGTTCTCATAGGTACAAGCGCATTTATAAATGTGTTCATCCTGAATGATTCTAGAGTTTCAGTTTTATTTGAAAACATATACTCTTGTGCTTAGCTGAAGAGAGCAGATACTGTAACACAATAATAACAGACAGGCAGATTTCCACTATTACACAATCATTCTTTAAATTCAAATTAAATTCTGAATTTGTTGTTTTATTAGACCAAAGTCATATTTTACCATCTGCCCAGGTGGCAGTAAATTCATTGAATGCTTCATGTTTTTAAATGACTGTATTTTGAATGTTAATCTTTAGATCACAGCAAATGCTTCATCAACATTCCAAACACAAGCTGCTAAGTGATCTAATTACAGCAACCATAATCGCTCTGTGGATAATCTGCTTTAAAGTCTTTATTTGTACTGTAAAGAAAAATTCTCTGTTCTGCCACTAAAAAAACAATAAGGCTAAAAACCAACCGTGGTCTTGTTACTATTGATTTTTGACTTTATTATTATAAAATACATGCAGCGTTTAAATCAAATCTATTTTGTGCGTTTAAATGTTTCAGTATTTTGCAGTATAAAAGATTCAGTTTAGTGAATACTTTTGAATTGTTTTCTGTACATGTTTGCTCTGAAATAAAGCACATTTGATCACTCCCCTAGGCAAATTCCTTAGCCTGCAGTCAACGGGACCTTGAATGCACTGTTACGGTAATCTCGGAATCTCTTGATAAGAATGAATGGGATTATTGTTTGTGCTTTACTGCGGTTTTTCTGTTGACTCTGCTCTTCAGTGAGTCTCACGTGTGCGTGTGGTTTGCTGTAGAATGGTAAAATGGAGTTTTTTTGTTTTGTTTTTTTGTTTTGTTTTTTTTGACAAAACCTAAGCTGTCCTCTCCCGATCCATTAAAACAGAGCATTGAATTATACTGGAACATTAATACATGAACTCTGATGCAATTGTGGAGAGAAAAATTAAATGTTTGTTTGTTCTTTGTAATTTTTTCTCTCCCATTGTTTCTTTTTATCATTGTTTTTGTCCTTCTTCTTTTAGCATTCCACATTTTCTCTCACACAGTTTCCTTTTTTTCCTGCTCTGCTGTTGCCGTTAAACACATGTGTCACATTTTTACACGTGCCTGGTTTATTTGGACAGAGAGCTTCTTTTGATATTGTGTGAACACACAACATGTTCTATAAATTTCTGTTTCATGAAAGAATGTGTGTTTGGTGCAGATATAATGCATTATAATCAGCTATACGTGACCTTGTTACTTGCAGCATTGTAAAGTTGTGCTGTGACACGTGTTTGGGTAATGACTATAATATGGTCATAAATCGAAATCAGGCAGCTCTAACCAAACTGTCAAATAAAATACCAAAGCCCCAAAGAGAGAGAGAGCAAAACGGAGGCTAAGAGAGTGTGTATGAAGTGTGGACATGCTCTGTATGTCAGGTGACAATAATTCTTTGTCACTGCAATGAGTTTACCAGAGGCAACTGAATCAGTGTCATTATCTATATATTGCAGCCTGTATACATGTAGACACTCAATTTCACATGAGTGAGCATGTGTGTGTACGAGAAAAAAAGATGAAATTGGATGTAGGATCATAAAGTGCTATGAGTGCATGAATCGTCCTTATGAGGAAAATGTGTTTTTTATGTGCATACGTGTGTTTGTATGTGCGTGTGCATATTATGCACATGAATGAGAGTGTGTTTAAAGTGGGTGCAAGTGTAAGTTAAATGAGCCTATTGTCAGGAGTGTGAGACCGCTGCCCTATCAACCTGTGTAAGTGTGTGTATGTGTGCCATTAGCCGCATATCCGCGTTGCCATGGCCTTCAGTTAGGACAGTGAGATAAAAATGGCATTAGCATGTGAAAGCCAAGCTCTCTCCTCTACAGTCAGAGCTGGAAAACACATTCTATTCTCAAGCCGGAAGGGAAGCAACTGCTGTAATTAAACCTTTCTCATCTCTATTCTGATATTTAAAAAAATCTCTATGTTCCTATAGAATAAAAATCTAAGCACAATCAGCCTGTGTAGGGGCTTGGGACCAAAAAAATTTTACAGATTGAGATCCTGGTAGTTTTCTGAACCTGAGATATAATTCATTCTCTTAATTACCATTCTTCAGCTGTGTTTAACAAGTATGCGTTATACATAAAAGGAATGTTTTTAAAGATAATAATCAAGCTGTTTGCAGAGGAGCAGGTTTTTGGTGTATCCTGTGCCTGTTTCATTTTCAGGTGCACGTATGTATTTTTATGTTTCTGTTTGTGCATGGATGTGTGTGTAATATGCAAGTATGCATGAAATTGCAATAATATACATCTATCTGTGTGTGAATCTTTCAGTGTCAGGTTCTGCTTTTAATCATAGGCTGATGGACAGAAAACAGACAGGGTATTCACACAAAACCACAGCTATGAGGTGAAGTGCAGAAAGGTAAGGATCTAATTACAGTACGGTACAGTTAAATACAGTAGCCAAAATTTCTACATGTGTCTATAATAACTTTAAGATACAACAACACAATGCACTCTACTTAATCAGAAAAAAACAAGGCATATAGGTTTTTGGCTTTTGTTCTGTGAGAGTAAAGCTCAGAGTGAGAGCTGCATCAGAACCACAGTCATGACACTCTGTATGTGTCTTGTTTTGAGTCCACTTCACACAAGAATAGACACAGAATATATGTTGTCTCCAAATTCTTGTATCTGCTGAATAGATAAAGAACGTTTGTCTCAATGTGTTAATGCGATGTGTGTTGATGTGATGTGTTTTGAAGTGTAATTATGTTCTTAAGGTATGGAGGCATATTATAAATACATACCTTCACATGTTAACAGTGTCCTTTGAACAGTGTGTTCTTTTACCTATGACATGCATGTACATGATTGAACATTATTTTTATGTTATCACTAACAGTTGCAATTTGAATGCCGTTCTGAATGCATCAGTAGCATTTTTTATTTATTTAAATATTTTTGCTTTTTGTATTACTTAAAAAAGTATACAAAATCTAAAAGTAAATGCCACACTTAAACGGATAGTTCACCTAAAGAGAATATTCTGAAACCAAGGAGCATTTGAAAAATATGCCAGTGGTGACATTTCTGCAAAATATTATGGTGCTTCTTGCTTGTTTCGTGACAACTTCAAAGTAAAAAGCATTAAAAGCGTATTCAGTTTTCAGTAAATCTGAAACATGTGAACATGAATCTATCAACATTTTATTGCATTGATTGTTTTATGTGTCACAGCAGTTCAGCAATAAAATGTTCAGTGAGTGGTGCTAAAAAGTTAATGTTATATTGCATTCTATTAACAAAAGCAAATGTGAGATAAAAACACATTTCCAGAAGCAACCATGCCATTTTTGCTTGATTAAACACATCTTTTAATCTTTTAATCTTTAATCGCTCTTTTAATCTTTTATCATGACTAAGATCAGAGCGCTCCAAACTGTAAATGCAATGCTGTATCAGGTGACGTGTACCAGGTAAGTTTCCTATGTCAGAAAAAACATACATGGAGCTGGTAATGTGATGCAAATGTCAAAATATATTAGTTTGCAAATAATAATAAATAATAATGGGTAATAAAGTATTATGCAAGGGACTGTGCGAAAATAACCCTTTATTGATCGATAATCTGCTGTGTGATCAAAATTTGGAAAGAAGTTGCTGTCATTGTGATGCCCTATAGTGAATTGTATGTAGGCCTATGTGAACATTTTGGATGCATTTTTGCAAAAATGTAGGTAGAGGTATATTTTTCTAATGAGCATAGGTTGCAATTAAGACAGAGGTTGTCTTTATTCATTTACTAATTTAAGTTGTTCTAGATATGACTTGCTTTAATCTGTGAAACATAGATCAAAATACTGTAAACAATTTATGCCAGTGCTTTTTGTCCATATAATAAAAGACAGTGGGGTCCAAACAATTTTTCAAAATATCTTCTTTTAGGTTTCACAGAAGAAAAAATGCATACAGGATTTGAACAACATTAGGCTGAATAAATAATATGACAAAATGTTTTGGGTGAGCTATCCCTTTAATGCTGAAATTGAAGTTTGAATTTAGCCTTTATGTTATTCAGACCAAATTAATTGCAGACATTTAATACTTAAAATTGAGAGGGTTAGAAATAACTCTAACCAGAAGGTTTAATATCGGTACTGTCCTGTCCTGTTAGCACTGTAATATGAAAGCAACGCAGTTCCATTGTGTGTATGTGTGTGAGTGAATGAATCTGTGTGTATCCTCTGCTGGGCAGAAATGTTTTTTTTTTTGTGTTCTCTCATAGCCTCTGTGTCTCTGTCAGGGCGCTGGGTCAGCAGCAGTCTGTATAATACTGGCCCATAGCAGCTGGCAGAGAGAGCTGGAAAACCTCTCCCTCTCCATTTTAATTACCTGCACCCATGACCTCCTAGAGAGGGGAGAGAGGGAGGGAGAAAAAAGAGCGAAAGCTAGAGGGGGAGGGAAGGGCATGTGTAGATGTGTGTGTATGTGTGTGTGTGTGTGTGTGTGTGTGTGTGTGTGTGTGTACCTGGTATTCATCACGTTGTGGGGACCAAATGTCCCCACAAGGATAGGAATACCAGTAGATTTTGACCTTGTGGGGACATTTCTCAGGTCCCCATGAGGAAACAGGCTTATAAATCATGCACAATGAGTTTTTTTGATGAAGTAAAAGTGTGCACAATCTCCTGTGAGGGCTAGGTTTAGGTGTAGGGTAGGTGTAGGGCGATAGAAAGTACGGTTTGTACAGTATAAAAACCATTACGCCTATGGAATGTCCCCATAAAACATGTAAACCCAACATGTGTGTGTGTGTGTGTGTGTGTGTGTGTGTGTGTGTGTGTGTGTGTGTGTGTGTGTGTGTGTGTGTGTGTGTGTGTGTGTATGTGTATGAGAGAAGGCAACAAAAACAAAAATATTTTGAGAGGAAACTGTAGTCTTGTTGTAATCCAGCACTACATAGCTTCATTGGCAGGACAGAACTAGCTTGCTCATGTGAGAATACACATACTAGAAAATATCTTAATTTGTGTTCCAAAGATAAACAAAGGTCTTATGGGTTTGAAATGACATGAGATTAATTAATGACAGAATTTTCATTTTTTGGTGTACTATCCCTTTAATGCTAATTTGAAGGGTTATCTACTAATTTACAATACATTACAAAATGCAGTTCATTCAAATACATTGGATATTTTTGGAGGCATGAAGACAAAAAAATATAATAATGAAGAAAAAAGCAACCAACCTAATTACATAAATGAAATGATTGGAACAAAACACTTTTTAAAGTAGTTTGGCACAATCTTCATTAGAAAAAAATATATTAATATTTTTTTAAATGACTTCACTGCTTGTTAATATGTGAACATCTTTTGTCTGCCAAATAAAAGTAATCAAAGATGTTTTTTTTTCCTCTTTGAAAAGAGGGAAATGTCGTTGTTTAAAAATCCAAGATTTAATAATTTCTATCCAAGATGCATAACTAGTTTTAATTATAAACAGGCACACAAGTACCATAGAAGATACAAAAGGTAAACTAACCACAGTCTGGATTAATGACATGTGTGACATAATACTAGGATTTTTTTTTCTCCTCTTTTTAAGTTGTTTTCTCATCTATCTTCAGTTTTGCTATACTGAATCACAAGGCTGCTAACCTCTTCAGCACTTGGATACAATTGTTTTGGTTAGTATTGTGACACAATTGTCAGTAGGAGGCTGCTGTGCTTTCTGATAGCCTATAATGGGCCTGTGGGAGTGAAGCCAGGGCAACGGGTGACTCACCATCCCAGCCTGAGTCACTCGCACCTGAGGACTGATTTTTGTCAAACAAAAAAGTGATTGTTACAGAAACGCCATGCTTACATCTCAATTAATATACACATATCAGTGTGCATGTTTACTGTATGTGTTAATGTGTACCTGCTTTCTTTATGTTCGAAAATAATATCCCTTTGACATGTCATGTTAATGGTCATAGAAAAAAAACATTAAAAAATACGTATCAATTAGAATGTCACAGTGTCAACTTTCTGATGGAATGTTGCTATTCCTGTAATCTGCACATAACTGCAGGTAAATGCTGCAGCTCAGAATGATCTGTACACTTTTTATTTCATTTGCAAAGTGTGTGTACTCAATATTGAAGAGCTAAAAATGATCTTATAGAGCAATTAATGGACGCGGTTCAACAATGCTGTTCTTGTTTCAGAGTGTCACAGCTCAGCTCTAGAAGCAAAAATTGCCATATCTACAGTGACCTCTTAGCTTTGTGGTTTAATGTGTGTAACTGCTCTAAAGAAAGCAGATGTCTTTTTTGAATCCAGCATGTTCACACTGTGATGATAAAGATCAGTTTGCCTCAGCATTCATGTGAGCGTTGCACAGTTCTCCTCTTTGCTTTTTTTAAAGGTGTAAAGTTTTTACACCCACAAATATTTTCAGTATGAGTATGAAGATATGTATGACCTCAACATTCAAAGTAAATACACAAAACTACCACATTTCATTTGCAAAGAGTGAGAGACGACACAGAATTTGGAACCATTGAAACAAGTCATATAAACAAAGATATAAAATGAGTATATAAACAACATTAGCACAGAATAGAAGGGAACTTTATTTAAGAAGTATATTGGTAGTTTTTGAATTTATAGTGCATTTTGGATGTGGCATGTGACAAAAGTATTGACAAATGTGTCCTAGTGGGAAAAAAACTGGGTAACACTTTATAATAACGTTCAGGTGTAAGTCTTTTATAAGTGATTAGTTAATGATGAAATAATAATTTACAAAACATTCACAAATGATTATTAAGTGATATGCTAACAATTTGTGTATGTTTTATTAATTCATTTACAAGTCATTTACAAATTAATTTACAAGTAATTAGTTAATGATGAACTAATTATTTACAAAACATGACTATGTGTTTATAAATTATGAATAAGTGATATGTTCATTTTATTGTAAGTACTATGCTAAAGATTTACCCATCTGTCGTAAATTATCTGAAAAATGGCATATCATGAAATAATCAAACAGATCCTTAGTAAATGGTTAAAAATTACTAGTTAACCCCTTAACTGTCACCCCCATTTTTTAAGTTTATCCAAACTTAAATTGTAATTCATGAACACTTTGGATCTAAGGTAGGTCTCTTTTTAAAGAAAACAATCAGCAGATTACTGCAGAAGCAGAATTAAAAAAAAAAGTATTAACAAATTACAGAAGTTTAAATTTACTGTAAAAATAATACACTGTACAATTTTTATTTTATTTTATATAAAATACATATTGTACATAACAGGTTTTATCCTAAATTTGATATCAGTTTGAAGTCTTACATCTACATAAGTTATTCCAAATTTGAATTTGATATGAAAAAAATTGAGGTTCCTGTGAAAGTTTGTTTAGGGCGTTATAAAATACTAAATAACCTTATATAATTCATCCACTACATGGTGCATAGTGCATAAGTACATAGTGAATAAGTGCAGAGTATATAGTGCGTCATTTGGGGCGCAGCTCATGTTTGCCAGAGAAGACATCTTTACCCTCACCAGTCAGCCCTTACATTGCAGTACACACTTCAAAGTATTCAAAAGCTGTTGATGAATAAATAATGAATAAATCATTTACAAATCTTTTTGCATCCCCTAATCTAAAGTGTAAACTACTCATCAGTTGTAAATGTTTTACAAACCTGCCAGTTCCAGGTTGTGTGGGCATCAGGTGGGTATACAAACTGGGTGAAAGACCTTTGAAAAATGAGTAAAACATTTACAACTGATGAATTGTTTACACTTTAGATTAGGGGATGCAGAAAGATTTGTAAATGATTTATTCATGATGCGATCTTCGGTGAAGGATAAACATTTAAATGGTTGATATTTTAATTATTTTTAAGTGACAAATAATATATTAACTAGTAACATATTAACCACTTACTAAGGATCTGTTTGATTATTTCATGATATGCTATTTTTTTTTAAGATAAATTATAACAGATTTATAAATTGTTAGCCTATTACTTAATAATCATTTGTGAACGTATAATCATGTTTTGTAAATTATTAGTTCATCATTATCTAATCACTTGTAAATGATTTATAACTTAATCTACAAAACATATATAAAAATACTAACATATCACTTATGAATGCATAGCGATGTTTTGTAAATGATTAGTTCATCATTAACTAATTACTTGTAAATAACTTGTAAATGAATTAGCAAAATATACACTCAGCACATAGAGACCATTTCACCTAGATATCACACTATAGAGACTGTGTCTGTTCCCCGAGCTCGAAAATACAATAAACTTCCAAAGCAATTTAAGAGTCGCAATTTAATTGATGTTCAACAAATAAAAAATGTACAAAATACTGAGAAACAAATGATAAAGCTTGGCTTATTGAATATCAGGTCACTTTCTACGAAAGCACTTTTTGTAAATGATATGATCACTGATCATAAGCTAGATGTGCTCTGTTTGACAGAAACCTGGCTAAAACCAGATGATTACATTATTTTAAATGAGTCTACCCCCCAAAATTACTGTTATAAACATGTGCCACGTGTAAAAGGTAAGGGGGGAGGTGTTTGCACAATTTATAACAATATGTTCAGTGTTTCCCAGAGAACGGGCTTTAAGTATAACTCGTTTGAAGTAATGGTGCTCCATATAACATTATCCAAAGAAACAAGTATTAATGCTAAATCTCCTGTGAAGCTTGTACTAGCTACTGTATATAGGCCACCAGGGCACCATACAGACTTTATTAAAGAATTTGCTGATTTTCTATCCGAATTAGTGTTGGCCGCAGATAAAGTCTTAATATAGTGGGTGATTTTAACATCCATGTTGATAATGAAAAAGATGCATTGGGATCAGCATTTATAGACATTCTGAACTCAATTGGGATTAGACAACACGTGTCAGGTCCTACTCATTGCCGAAATCATACTCTAGATTTAATATTGTCACACGGAATTGATGTAAATGGCGTTGAAATTCTGCATCAAAGTGATGATATCTCAGATCATTATCTAGTCTCATGTATACTCCAGATAACTAAATCAATTAACTCCTCGGTATAAATACGGTAGAACCATTACTTCTACCACAAGAGACTGCTTTGTAAGTAATCTTCCTGATTTATCTGAATTCCTCAGCATATCCAATAGCTCAGAAAAACTTGATGATGCAACAGAAACTATTGACTCTCTTTTTTCTAGCACTTTAGATATAGTTGCTCCTCTGCGTTTAAGAAAGATTAAGGAAAACAGTCCGACGCCGTGGTATACTGAACACACTCGCACACTGAAGAGAGCACGACGAAAAATGGAACGCAGCTGGAAGAAAACAAAACTAGAGGTTTTCCGTACAGCCTGGCGTGAATGTACCATATCCTATAGAAAAGCACTAAAATCTGCTAGATCAGACTATTTTTCATCTTTCTTAGAAGAAAACAAACATAACCCTAGGTATTTATTCAATACAGTGGCTAAATTAACGAAGAATAAAGCACCAACAGGCGTTGAATTTTCTCAACAGCACAGCAGTAACGACTTTATGAACTACTTTACTACCAAGATAGATAGTATTAGAGATAAAATTGTAACTATGCAGCCATCCGCTACAGTATCACATCAGATATGCTATAGATCTCCTGAGGAAAAATTCCATGCATTTTCAACTATAGGAGAGGAAGAGCTGTGTAAACTTATTAAATCATCTAAACCGACAACATGTATGTTAGACCCTATTCCATCTAAGTTACTAAAAGAGGTGCTTCCAGAAGTCATGGATCCTCTTCTGAATATTATTAATTCGTCATTATCATTAGGATATGTCCCCAAAACCTTCAAACTGGCTGTTATTAAGCCTTTAATTAAAAAACCTCAACTTGATCCCAATGAATTAAACAATTACAGACCAATTTCCAATCTCCCTTTTCTGTCAAAGATACTAGAAAAGGTAGTGTCCTCACAATTGTGTTCTTTCTTAGAGAAAAATGGTATCTGTGAGGATTTCCAGTCAGGTTTTAGACCGTATCATAGTACTGAGACTGCTCTTATTAGAGTTACTAATGACCTTCTCCTGTCTTCTGATCGTGGATGCATCTCTCTATTAGTGCTACTAGATCTAAGTGCTGCATTTGATACTATTGACCACAATATTCTTTTAAATAGACTTGAAAATTATGTTGGCGTTAGTGGTAGTGCACTGGCTTGGTTCAAATCGTACTTATCTGGCCGGCATCAATTCGTAGCAGTAAATGACGAGGTATCATATCAATCACAAGTGCAGTATGGAGTACCTCAAGGCTCAGTACTAGGGCCATTACTTTTTACACTTTATATGTTACCCTTGGGAGATATCATCAGGAAACATGGTGTTAGCTTTCATTGTTACGCTGATGATACGCAGCTCTATATTTCTTCGCGGCCCGGCGAAACATACCAATTTGAAAAACTAACAGAATGCATAGTTGAAATAAAAAATTGGATGGCGAGAAATTTCTTACTGCTAAATTCTGAAAAAACAGAGGTGTTAATTATTGGACCTAAAACCTCTACAAGTAATAACCTAAAACACAGTCTAATACTAGATGACTGCTCTGTCAATTCTTCATCATCAGTCAGGAACTTAGGTGTCCTATTCGATAGCAATCTTTCCTTCGAAAGCCACATTTCTAGCATTTGCAAAACCGCATTTTTTCATCTAAAAATATATATCTAAATTACGACCTATGCTCTCGATGTCAAATGCAGAAACGTTAATTCATGCGTTCATGACCTCAAGATTAGATTATTGTAATGCTTAATTGGGTGGTTGTTCTGCACGCTTAATTAACAAACTCCAGCTGGTCCAAAATGCAGCAGCTAGAGTACTTACTAGAACCAGAAAGTATGACCATATTAGCCCGGTTCTGTCAACACTGCACTGGCTCCCTATTAAACATCGTATAGACTTTAAAATCTTGCTAATTACTTATAAAGCCCTGAATGGTTTAGCTCCTAAGTACTTGAGCGAGCTCTTATCATATTATAGTCCCTCACGTCCGCTGCGTTCTCAAAACTCCGGCAATTTGATAGTACCTAGAATATCAAAATCAACTGCGGGCGGCAGGTCCTTTTCACATTTAGCGCCCAAACTCTGGAACAATTTACCTAACACTGTTCGGGAGGCAGACACACTCTGTCAGTTTAAATCTAGATTAAAGACCCATCTCTTTAACCTGGCCTACACTTAATACATTTCACAATCCAAATCCGTTAAAGGATTGTTAAGCTGCATTATTTAGGTCAACCGGAACCAGGGACACTTCCTAAAACACCTGATGTACTCGTTGCATCAGAAGAAGAATGCCATCTACGCTAATACTAGTATCTTTCCTTCTTATTCCGAGGTCACCGTAGCCACCGATCATGAATCCAGATCAGATGGTCACTCCAGTCCCCCGGATCCAGTCTGTACCCATCAGCACCCAGAGATATCCTTTACAGCCCTGAATGTCAGCAGAGACCACATCAACTAGATGAGCCCCAGAGACAGATCATCAGTGAAGACCCCATCACCTAGACGGCCATCGACGCAAGACCGCGAAAACCAGATGAGTCCTCTTCAATCTGATTTTGTGGCAACTTGGAACTCTTGCATCTACATTAATATTAGTCTGTTTGTTTCTTATTCCCAGGTCACCATAGCCACCAGATCCAGTCCATATCCAGATCAGATGGTCACTGCAGTCCCCCGGATCCAGTCCGTACCAAGAGGTGGATCAACACCTACAGCCGAATGTCAGCGGATACCGTGTCAACTAGATGAGCCCCAGAGACAGATCATCAGAAAGAACTCCTACCCTAAACGGCCACCGGCACAAGGCCATGGGAACCAGATGAGTCCTCTCCAATTTGACTTTGCTGCAATATGGAACTTTTGCACTTTTATTGACATTTTATTTTATTATTTTAATACTGTAAGGTTGCTTTGACACAACTTGTATTGTAAAAAGCGCTGTATAAATAATCTTGACTTGACTTGACTTGACTTGACACAAATTGTTAGCATATCACTTATTAAACATTTATGTTTTGCAAATCATTATTTTATCATTAACTAACCACTTATAAATGACTTACAACTGAACGTTATTTTAAAGTGTTACCAAAAAACGGTAAATCTAATGAGATGTGGGTTTTTCTTCTAAACTATATAATGTGTGGTATCAGTCATTATCAGTGAACTTTTCAATAGAAAGACATGTTTGCTGGTAAAACCTGAGATTGTTAGAGTGTACTGTTTTAAAGTCTATTGTAGACACATTTATTTGTGTCATTCTTCAGAAGCCTTGCACAATATTGTTGCTGAGGTGCTTGTGTTCAGTTCTGTCTTTTTTATAGTTTACTTTATTACATTTGACTAATAAAAAAAATAGAATTTTTATTATATAGATTTCATATTTTTATATTTTGCTAATTGCCAACAAAAAGATGTATCTCCAATATTCCCCACAGAGATGACTGGATAAGTATGGCATTTGGGATCTCAGCTAGTGTAACAAGCGGGACGACTGAGAGTGAGGATCCAAATGCAGGCTTTATTAACAGATCGTGGTCGAACAGTCAGGGTCGAAAACACCAGCAAACAGCGACAAAGACAGTCCAAAGAGTAATCCGTGAAACAGGCGTGGGTCGAAATCCAGAAGGGCAGTCCAAAGTAACAAAGAAAACAAACAAAACAAGGAACAAGGCTAAACTAAAACTAGACTAGAAAACAAGACAGGAACAAACTATGAACTAAGAACTAGAAACCAGGAACAAGGGAAAACGCTTGGTAATGCAGCTAGGAGCAAACAATACTTCGCAGTGTGTGTGTGCGCAGAGCATGCTTTTATGGCTGACAAACAGGAAGTAACCAGCGAAGCAACAGAGTGAGCAGCAACAGTCAGTGAAGGGCAGGGCTCCCTCTGCTGGCCTGGTGTGACATAGCCCCCCCCCCCAAAGAGCGGCTTCCAGACGCTCCAACAGAAACAACAACAAAAAAACAGTCCTGGGGAGTGGTGGGGGGGCCAGGAGACTGAGGCAGAACTGGTTGGGCAAAGGCCCTCCAGAGCGGAGCAGAAGATTCGGGAGCCCTCCAGGACGGAGCTGGAGGCGGAGCAGCCCTCCGGGGCGGAGCAGGAGGCGGAGCGGCCCTCCGGGGTGGAGCAGGAGGCGGAGCGGCCCTTCGGGGCGGAGCAGGAGGCTTAGGAGCCGGGCCAGCCCTCCGGAGCGGAGCAAGAGGCTTAGGAGCCCTCCAGGGCGGAACAGGAGGCCGCGTCATGGACTGGGACCTGGGGAGAGCAGAGACAGAGGAAGCGGACAGAGCAAGGAGAGAAGTAGAGAGTTCGTAGGAGCACGATGCCTCCATAGCTGTGACAGGGCAGACAGGGAGCTTAAGCAAAGCTGGCAGAGCAGGGAACCTTGGCGGAGCAGGCAGAGCAAGGAACCTTGGCAGAGCAGGCAGAGCAGGGAACCTTGGCGGAGCAGGCAGAGCAGGGAGCCTTGGCGGAGCAGGCAGAGCAGGGAGCCTTGGCGGAGCAGGCAGAGCAGGGAATTCTGCCATGAACGCCACCTCCAAAAGAGGTATAGGTGCAGCGGACATGTGGACAGATGAGGCCTCCAGAGCAGACTTGTTGACAGACTCATGGGCAGAAGAGGCCTCTGGGGCGCAGTGTGCAGCCCACACACTCAAAATGGCGATTGCCATCACAGGTAACGCAATTGGCAGAGGGATGCCCACCGGGTCAGTGGGCGTGAGGCTTGGGAGCGTTGGCTTTGTGTGGCTTGGGAGCGTTGGCTCTGCGTGGCTTGGGAGCGTTGGCTCTGCGTGGCTTGAGTGAGATGTGACTTGGTCTTAGCGCATCAGCTGTGACTTGACTTGGTTCTGAGGTAACAGCTTTGGCTTGACTTGGCTCGGAGGGAACTGCTGAGACTTGGCTTGGCGCGGCTGGAACGGTTGTGATTAGACTAGCCATTGTAGCAGCAGCTGTTTGACTTGACTCAGGAAGAACTGCTTGACTTGACTCAGGAAGAGCCGCTTGACTTGACTCAGGAAGTGAAGTTGCTTGACTTGACTCAGGAAGTGAAGTTGCTTGACTTGACTCAGGAAGTGAAGTTGCTAGACTTGACTCAGGAAGTGAAGTTCCTTGACTTGACTCAGGAAGTGAAGTTGCTTGACTTGATTCAGGAAGAGCGGCTTGACTCGACTTAGGAAGTGCTGCTTGACTTGACCCAGGGAGCTCAGACTTTGCAGGAGTAGCAGCTGTGGCGTGCTCTGACTTGGCAGGAGCAGGACCTGTACCATTACTTGACTTGGCTGAAACAGCAGCTGTCATGTGACTTGACTCTGCGGGAATAGCAGCTGGTGCAGGCTCAGGAGAAGCAGACATGATGTTCACAGGCTGTGGTCTGATTGACGTGACGTGAGCGGGCTCGGGCTTGGCAGATGGGACATTAGCGAATGCTGGCTTGGCAGATGTGACATTAGCAGTCACTGGCTCTGCTGACGTGGCTTTAGCAGACGATGGCTTGGCTGACGTAGCATTAGCAGTCGCTGGCTTGGCTGATGTGACTTTAACGATCACTGGTTTGGCTGTTTGTGCTGACAGCAGTGGTGGGTCCTCCAAGCTTGATATTAGCCTCTGATAAGCCACGAAGATGTGAGGGTGTGATGCTGCAACCACCCTCTGGGCGACAGACTCGGGTGTGGCAGCCATCTTGGTGACAGGCTCTGGCGTGGTGGCCATCTTGCGAGAGGACTTGGGCATGGCAGCCATCTTGGGCAGTGGTTCTGGAGAGACAGCCATCTTGTGAGAAGACTTGGGCGTGGCGGTAGCCATCTTGAGTGCAGACTCTGGAGTGGCGGCAGCCATCTTGTGAACAGGTTCAGGAAAGGCAGCCATCTTGAGAGCAGGGTCTGGAAGAGCGGCCATCTTGTGAACAGGATCTGGAAGGGCGGCCATTTTGGGTGCAGACTCAGGAAAGGCGGCCATCTTATGAACGGGCTCAGGAGGGACAGCCATCTGGTGAACAGGCTTGGGGATGGCGGCCATCTTGTGAACGGGCTTTGGGGTGGCAGCCATCTTGCGAGAGAACTTGGGCGTGGTTTTGTGAGCTGGGTCCAATAGGGCGGCCATCTTGAAAACAGACTCAGGTAGGACAGTCATCCTGTGAACAGGTTCTGGAAAGGCAGCCATCTTGTGAACAGGTTCAGGAAAGACAGCCATCTTATTAACAGGCTTTGAGATGGTGGCCATCTTGTGCTGTAGCTCTAGGCTGGCAGATATCTTGTGCCGTGGCTCGGAGCTAGCAGACATGTTGTGCTGTGGCTTTGGGCTAGCAGACATCTTGTGTTGTGGCTCTGAGCTAGCAGACATCTTGTGCTGAGGCTCTAGGCTGGCAGACATCTTGTGCTGAGGCCCTTCGAGTATTCCCACAGTGAACGGAGATCCACAATACAACAACACAAAGTCAATAAATTGTACGAGGGTCCAACTAGGGTCCTCATCGGGTAAACTCAAACTGATGTCAGTGTCCAACCCGCTCCAAAAACATTCCTTCATCATCGATTCGTCACAAGGTGCCAGCCCTGCTGAAAAAACCAGCTAATACCAGCCTAGGCTGGTTGGCTGGTCTTAGCTGGTTTAAGCTGGAAGTAGCTGGTTTTAGCTGGTCTCCCAGCCTGGCCAGGCTGGTCAGGCTGGTTTTAGCTGGTGGTTTCCCAGCCTGACCAGCTAAGACCAGCCTGACCAGCCTGGCCAGGCTGGAAAAGTGGCCAAAACCCCTCTAAAACCAGCCTGTCTTCCAGCTATGACCAGCTAAAACCAGGCTGGTTGACCAGCTAAAACCAGCCAACCAGCCTAGGCCGGTTTTAGCTGTTTTTTTCACCAGGGAGGTGACTGTATGTAATAAATTCCTCAACATAACATTCGATGGGACGGCCATTTTGAAAAATGGAGCAGAGTAAACTTCCAGCTGAATCCATTCTTGGAGGGTTGTTCTGCTGGTGGGTAAAGCCGCTGGATCCGGGTGTGGCGAAGTATTCTGTAACAAGCGGGATGACTGAGAGTGAGGATCCAAATGCAGGCTTTATTAACAGATCGTGGTCGAACAGTCAGGGTCGAAAACACTAGCAAACAGCGACAACAAAGACAGTCCAAAGAGTAATCCGCGAAACAGGCGTGGGTCGAAATCCAGAAGGGCAGTCCAAAGTAACAAAGAAAACAAACAAAACAAACAAAACAAGGAACAAGGCTAAACTAAAACTAGACTAAGACTAGAAAACAAGACAGGAACAAACTAAGAACTAGAAACCAGGAACAAGGGAAAACGCTTGGTAATGCAGCTAGGAGCAAACAATACTTCGCAGTGTGTGTGCGCAGAGCATGCTTTTATGGCTGACAAACAGGAAGTAACCAGCGAAGCAACAGAGGGAGCAGCAACAGTCAGTGAGGGGCAGGGCTCCCTCTGCTGGCCTGGTGTGACAGCTAGTTTCTTTAATGTGTAGCTGACTCAACACGCTGAGGACAGCTGTTTTTATTAGCCTGGCTGGGTGCAGGATCATAGTTTTTTTTATAATGTAAATATTACCCTAATAATGAGTACATAAAGAGACATATGAAAATAAAACTAATTGCAAAGAGTTTAAATTGTACTTCTCTAAAGAAAATAAGCAAGCAACATTTTGTTAAACTAAAGTATTAATCTTTGAAATAATCTTACTGCTAACCTTCATTCCCACATTAAACCTGAAAGAGCCAGGCAAGGCTACATTTTATGACTGTTTAATCAAGTGTTTATTGCTAGATTTATTGCAAGTATAAAAGTACCTTGTGGTGTTAGTGTAGGCAGAAGCATGCTAACTGGACACTGCAGGATGTGCTACAGTCTGTTTCTAATCTCTAATTCTCTGAGAGTGGGCTGCAGAAATGTATGCTATTCTTCTCTCTGTTTGTCTTTTGATGCGGTTGTAAATAGTAATGGTAGGAACTGACAAGTGTAAGTGGCGGATCTTGGTCTCTCCCTTCCCAGCCTTGCGCATTCACTATCTAGACCTATAACACAAATTCTACCTTCCTTTTGTGATGGGCTTGTTTAAACGTCACATACTGTTCCTCTTCTTTGCTCCCTTTCTCTATCCCCCTTCCTCTGGCAAATCTAAAGTCCACCAGCAGTGGGAAATTCTTCAAAATCCATAATTTACGCTCGAGTTCCCCACCACCCCCCCCCCCCCTCCCTCCCTTTTTTTTTCTTTTACCAACACACGCATACACACATACACATACATGAGTTCTCTGGAACAGCTCACTGAAGGAACCGGCTATGAGAGGTTTAAGTGCAAATACAAGCATATGGAAATACAAAACACAGCTCCAAACACTTCCTCTTGCTTCACTCATACCTCACATATCTATGGAAATGCAGTCGTACTGAAAATAAAAACAAAGACACACCCTTAGACAGGAATGCCCTTCACACAACACACAAACACATGTCTGAGATGTCTGACGGTTTCCGGGGCCTTTCATAAGTGCTCTGATTAATGTCATAGTTCCCAGTGTGCTCTGTGTGTGTGTGTGTGTGTGTGTGTGTGTGTGTGTGTGTGTGTGTGTGTGTGTGTGTGTAGGAATACCAGTAGATTTTGACCTTGTGGGGACATTTCTCAGGTCCCCATGAGGAAACAGGCTTATAATGCACAATGAGTTTTTTTGATGAAGTAAAAGTGTGCACAATCTCCTGTGAGGGCTAGGTTTAGGTGTAGGGTAGGTGTAGGGCGATAGAAAGTACGGTTTGTACAGTATAAAAACCATTACGCCTATGGAATGTCCCCATAAAACATGTAAACCCAACATGTGTGTGTGTGAGTGTGTGTGTGTGTGTGTGTGTGTGTGTGTGTGTGAGCGGAAGAGGGAAAGAGAGAGAGAACTTATGTGAGCGTCTGTGCTAACTGGTGCCAAATCAGGGTTGGGTTACACACTGTTAGTTCTGCAGGATCTGAGCTGAAGCCAGAGGAGGCCTTTCAGCCCCTCTTAGGCCTCTGCAGGCACTCTCTGTTCCTGCTTAAAGGAATAATTCACTCCAAACTGAAAATTACATTATAATACTCAGTATTGCTGACTGTTTTCAAACTCATTATTTTTCCATGCAATACAAACAAGAACTACAAAAAATGTCCATACAATCATTTGGTTTGATCTCATGACATTTGAGCATGAGACACACTGGAACCAACAATGTTTGCTATAATTGAATTACTGAATGATGAGTAAATAATGATTTAAATTGTGGTCTGCTCTTGTGGTCTTTTTTTATCACGCCTTTGTTTGTCTCCTAGATTACAGAGTAGTCTTCATATGTTAGATCTATGTATCATTTGGTTTTCTTTGTTTGTTCCTTTGTTTATATAGCCCTCAGTTTCAGTTGTTCCTGGTCTGTTCTTGTCATTACACGGTTAGTTTGTTTTTCATCCTCTTGTAGTATCTTTGTTATTTTGTTAAATAAGCTTAAACTTCTGTACTTAGATCCAACATCAACTTGTCTTCAGTGCTTGTTTTGTTTCTTTTTGGAGCTTGATGGTCTTGATTTTCTTTTAATTAAATAAAATGTTTTACTTTGAAACATTAAGTAAAAAAACATTAACATTACACATTTAATTAAACATTAAGTTTTTGAAGTAGACAGATTGAAATAGTATTTTCTTATAAAACATTCTACAGTAATATTTGTTTCATAACTTCAAAAATCATTTTGAAAGTTTGATAACTATGAGTTATCATTGTATCTTCAAAATAAATATTCTTTAAAATGATTTTGTGTTCATTATACAAAATAACATATAGAATATAACATATGGAGTGCACAGCATAAATGAGTACACCCCCTCTGAATAAAAATGTATATGCCAATATTTTCTGAAAAATTTGTAAATTAACCAAGTATGTTTAAATGAAGGATTGCAAAAATGTGTACACCCTAGATTTAATTTAGCAAATGTATAATATTCTAGTACTTAGTATGTCCTCCAGAACTTTAAGTACACAACTCTGACCCTTCTTGGCACTGAGTGTACAAGTTCATGACAAATTTTCACATCTGTCCTGTTTAACTCCTGGAGGATGACCTCCTTAAACGCCCTGGTTTTTAATGGGGAGTTTTGCTCAGCTCTACAGAATCCCCCACAGGTGCCCAATAGCATTAAGATTGGGTGAAATACATGTCCACTGAAGGATCCCTTTGGGAGAATGAATATCTTCATTGTCATGTTGAAAAAAATAAATGCCCAACACTGCAGGCAATAAGGAGAGGGTAGCATCTTCAGTTTCAGGTTTTTGTATTACATCACACAGTGGTGTGTAAATTGATGACAGCATTGATAAAGCACAACTCCCTCAAACCTTCAGCACTCATACATCACTATATAAGAGCTTTATTACCACTGAATGTCACTGTTGGAACCAGGTACTTCTCACTGTACTCCTCCTCTAGCAAGACCATAACATTTTGGATGCTGTTAGATCCAAAATGATTAATTTGGTCTCTTGAGACCAGAGTATGGATTCCCAGAAGTCTGTATTTTGTAATTATGGGCATTAGAAGAGGTTAAATGAGTTTATTGTGCTTTGGCTACATGAGGTAATCTAGTGGTGACAAAAACAACCAATGGTATTTCTCCTGCTCTTTTTTTTTTTTTTTTTTTAGCAAAAACTGACTCATCACTAAATGAAAACTTAAAGTAAAGACCTGATTATTTCAGGAGCCTTGTCACAAGTCCATTGTTTTTGAATGTCGGTATTACTTCTGCTATATTTTCACACTTAAAATAATGATTTGGTATTCCTCTTGTACCATTGTCCTCTTTTATGCTAAGAAATAAGTCACCTGGCAGTTCTCTCTCAAGTGGTTTCATTGTTGTCACCAGTAAGTCTGAGTATCATTCAGTAGGCTATATAACAATTTTAATTGTCAGGAAATTACTTGTCTTAAAACTTTTGGTTCAATATACTATACCTGTTCAAATTGCCTTAAATCTACACATTTTATCGCTTTGATAGGAAAGTCTTATTTTCATGAATAATTTTGACATTCTTCTTTAACAGTTGATCAAGCAGGCTTGTTGGAACATTATGTCTCCAAAGAACCCTAACATGTATTCTAAAAAAAGAGTAATTGTTTTTAGACGGGGTGTACTCAGCTATGCTGTGCACTGTATGACTGTAAAGACATGAGAATGTGTAAATAATGCACTGTAAAAAATATTGAAATTTTTAATGGTAAAAGACTGTAAAAATGCTACGATAAAAATCAGTTAATTGGTTAAAAGTACAATCCCCAGATAGCAAGGTGACACTGATAAAATGTTAAGTAAAGTAAAGGTAGGCCTTTAAGTAACGCAGCTAAAAAACACCCCTTGTAGTTTGAAAATGCCCACTAATTAAGAAACACCCATTTTGGTCCTGCATGTGCACTTCTCAGTACTCTAACTGATGCTTCCTCAGGTGCAGGTGCATCCTATATAAGCCACATATTTACATATTTACACCTTCTATGGCACAATTTTTTTTCTCTATTCTTTTGTTTTACAGGCTTGTTTTTTTTGTGTTTGATTTGTATTGTTATTGGCTGTAATTAAATGCATTAACATTTTAAAGTATTTGAATAAACCTTACCTTTTCCTACACACTTAAAAAGTGCACCTTGCTTTAGTTATATCGATAACACTTTATTTTGATGGCCCCATTTAGACATTCTGACTATAATGTTGCACCTACATGTCAACTCTCATTAGAGTATTAGTAGCGTATTAGTAGACTTGCTCAATGTCTGCTAAACCTTTATTGTGATAGATCCCCAAGGCACATTCTACTGACTATAAGTAACTTTACGAAATTATTCTACAAACTCTAACCCAAACGTAACAGTCTACAAATACTCAGCTAATACTCTAGTGAGAGTTAATTGACATGTAGGTGCAATGTTATAAAATGTACAAAGGGGACCATCGAAACAAAGTGTAACTGTAATATTTATTATGAAATTACTGATTAAAATTCAAACAACATTTCTTAACATTTTTCTAACATGAACACAAGCAAGAATGTGACACTTTATGCATAGTCCATGTCTAGGATTTATACTCAATAGACCTTGACCTTGAGTTCTTTCCTTTAGAAAGAGTGAAGGCAGGATGAGGATGGACAATTAATGAAATTAGAAGCACCCTCCTAATAATGGTTAGACTAATTATTATACACTGACCTTGGATTTGATGCTAGCCTGTGCCATATGTCCTACACTAGGATTACTGTTTTGTAAGGTAATCATTCATTTTCTAATCAATATTAAATGTGATTTTAGACTGCTCCCGCTTTAACGCAATCACAAAAAAACTATATCTTATGTTTTTTGAGAAAGTGACATGGCTATTTTGTGATATTTAAGAAGATTAAGGTCTACATAAAGTGAATCCACAGCTTTAAAAAATCTGTAATTGAAAAAAAAAAAAAACTAAGCATTTTTATTCTACAAGGTAAACTTGGAACACTTGTCACTTAAATGCTGTAGTTTCATGGAAAATGAGCTGACATTTTATACAAAACTGTTCATACACAGTTTATACACAAATGTTCCCATCCCATACTTTTTCCTGTTGGTAATGGTCATAACTTAGAGATGGCCACCTTCATGCAAAGTTTAACTCCAGCACACCTGCCATTGTCAGTAATCCTAATGGCCTTAAAAAGCTGGTTTGGATATGTTTGTTATTTAGGGCTGAATATGAAAAGATTGAACACCCCTGCCATTGCATTTCTGTTTACACTTGTTAATTGTAGAAACCCTATTGGTTTAAAGCAGGGGTCCCCAAACTTTTTTTTCTGAGAGGGCCACATAATTTTCTTTTCTTTAATGGGGGGCCGGGTCAGTTTATAAAAGAAAATTCCATGGGCCGGACTGACTACTATTAAATCTCATTATTTTATTATGATTTTACCTGTATTTTTTATCCCTTTTAATGCTAGAATAGTTTATTATTTTATTATGCACCACACAGACAAATGATCATTTTTTTCAAAAGATATACAGGTGCATCTCAAATTAGAATGTCATGGAAAAGTTCATTTATTTCAGTAATTCAACTCAAATTGTGAAACTTGTGTATTAAATAAATTTAATGCACACAGAGTGAAGTAGTTTAAGTCTTTTGGTTCTTTTAATTGTGATGATTTGGCTCTCATTTAACAGAAATTCACTCTCAACAAATTAGAATATGGTGACATTCCAATCAGCTAATCAACTCAAAACACCTGCAAAGGTTTCCTGAGCCATCAAAATGGTCTCTCAGTTTGGTTCACTAGGCTACACAATCATGGGGAAGACTGCTGATCTGACAGTTGCCCAGAAGACAATCACTGACACCCTTCACAAAGAGGCTAAGCCACAAACATTAATTTCCAAAGAAGCTGGCTGTTCACAGAGTGCTGTATCCAAGCATGTTAACATACAGTTGAGTGGAAGGAAAAAGTGTAGAAGAAAATCACCAACGGAGAGAACCCAACCTTGAGAGGCTTGTTAAGCAAAATCGATTCAAGATTTTGGGTGAACTTCACAAGGAATGGATTGAGGCTGGGGTCAAGGCATCAAGAGCCACCCCACACAGACGTGTCAGGAATTTGGCTACAGTTGTCGTATTCCTCTTGCTAAGCCACTCCTGAACCACAGGCAACATCAGAGGCATCATACCTGGTCTAAGGAGAAGAAGAAATGGACTGTTACCTAGTGGTCTAAAGTCCTCTTTTCAGATGAGAGCAAGTTTTGTATTTTATTTAGAAACCAAGGTCCTGGAGTCTGGAGAAAGGGTGGAGAAGCTCATAGCCCAAGTTGCTTGAAGTCCAGTGTTAGGTTTCCACAGTCTGTGATGATTTGGGGTGCAATCTCATCTTCTATTGTTGGTCCACTGTATTTTTGAATCACACGTCAAATTCCTCAAATGCTATAGAGTCATTTAATTGTTTCTAGCTGCCTCGTGCATCACCTGTTTGACTGCGATGACACATTACGTTGAATGTACCATTCTGTTGGTGAATTTAACAAATAATTAGGCTATGTTAATAACTAAGGGGAATTTTAGTTTGAAAGCCAATCTTTATTATCAAATACCAACATGATATAAGTAAAACATATTTAAAATTACATTTTCAAAATATGTCTCTGGCATTGTTCAGAGGGCCAGTCCAAATGTGGGGGCGGGCCGCATCTGGCCCCCGGGCCTTAGTTTGGGGACCCCTGGTTTAAAGGTTGTAGTGTTTTTGTCATTTTGTCTTTTTTGTCCCATTTTTTTTTAAAGACTGATTTTTTATATCTGTTTGTTTCTGTTTGTGATTGATGTGTTAAACTGTTTAAAAAAAATAAAGTGATTAAATGGCTGGTAAATGTGTCATTTTTATTTTAAAAGGTTTTCACCAGACTTTGAAATGATCAGGAAAGTTCCAGTGAAATGCAGTTGAAATATAATAATATAATTAATATAATTAATAATAAATAAATGTTGTTTCAACATTAACTTGGAACATCAAATGGAAACATTGTTTCAACATTAACTAAGGGTAAATAAGTGATGATGATTAAATGACATTACCATTGATTTGTTTGTTTTTTATCATAACTTTATTTTAACATTAGTTGCAGGTACAAAAGTATGTTGAAACAACAACACTTCATAATGTTGATCCAGTGACATTTTCATTGATTTTCCTTTTAAATCTCAACTTTATTTCAGCATTAATTGCGCGCGCAAAAGTGTTAGTTTAGTGTTTAGTTTTAGTTTATGGTTTTATGTTATATCCTATGTTAAATTAATATTTATTGCTTTTAGTGTTGTGTTACCATAATGGTGTTTTATGTTTGTGTGTATGCACCTTATATGTGACCCAGTCTTAAATGGAGCTGGTATATTTGTCGCGATAGCCAAAAATACATTGTATGGGTCAAAATTATCGATTATCGTTTATATCAATGAATTTATATTTTTATTTTGTGCCAAAATCATTAGGGTATTAAGTAAAGATCATACTCCATTAAAATACTTTGTAAATTTCCTACCGTAAATAATAACCAAACTTAGTTTTTGATTAGTAATATGCATTGCTAAGAACTTCATTTGGACAACTTTAAAGGCGATTTTTCTCAGTATTTTTGCCCCCGTCAAATTCCAGATTTTCAAATAGTTGTATCTCGGTCAAATTTTGTCCTATCCTAACAAACTATACATCAATGGAAAGCTTATTAATTCAATTTCATTGACCCTTATGACTAGTTTTGTGGTCCAGGGTCACATATTAGCATTTAACTCTATAAAGTGTGGCGGGAGGGGCAAACGACAGACACAGTGGGTGTGGCGTCAGGCCTCGGAGAGGCTTTTATTAAACAGAAAATAAGGGAAAGTGAGTCCATAAAGTAAAATAGTGTCCAAAATAAAAGGGGAATCTGGTGTCCTCGGGTGCTGGGGCAGCGTGACGGGAAGGTAGTGTTCAGAGGGGAAGGGTCCAGGAGAGGGGCGGAGTCCGGCCGGCCGCACGCGCTCCCTTCGCTGTACCGGGGTGCTAGGGGCGGCGGCATCTCTAGCGGCTTCGTCCCTCCTGAGCTGTCCGGAGCTTCCAGCGGGGAATACGGCCCGGCATCCTGGCCCGCGGCCGTCTCGGGTGCGAACCTCAACCGGACGGCGGGTCCGGCGACTCTTCCTCCTGGCGGTGCGGGATTCCCTCTTCACCCCCTCCTGGACCCGCGAGGACACCAGCGTGCATGCACGGGGGAAAGAGACCGGTCTCCCGAGGAGAGGCGCGCTCGGGATTTAAACAGCGGCGGTGATGAGGCTTCATTTACATCAGGTGTCCCCATCACACGCCGCCAGCCCGAGCCGATTACACGCCCCTCCTCTCCCCTACACACCCACTCCCGTCGGGAGCCTGGAGAAGGGCGGCGAATACGGGACGGGGTGGTGATGAAAATTAGGGGGGCGGGCAGACGCCTCGCCACATTCCCCCCCCCAAGCGACATCCCCGTCCTAAGGTCGCCGCCCACGCAGGAGTGCTACCTTCCTCATCCAGGCTCCAGCGGTCGGAGTGGGCGGGGATTCCTCTCCAAGGCAACGCTCCCTCTCGCCGCGCACCGGAACAGGGACAGAAAAACCGGTATTAGTCGACAGCCTCAACCAACCGCAGGATAAGTGACTAAAAGAAACCTCACTTACCCCTTTTGCGGTTGGGAGGCCGTCTCCGTCGTTCTCCGTCCCCGTCCGGGTCTTCACGAGCTTTGGCGAGCGAGAGGGGATGACGTCATCAGGTGTTGCCCACTGCGCTGTCTAAGCCCCGCCTTGCCCGCATTCTCCACCACTGTGGCGGGAGGGGCAAACGACAGACACAGTGGGTGTGGCGTCAGGCCTCGGAGAGGCTTTTATTAAACAGAAAATAAGGGAAAGTGAGTCCATAAAGTAAAATAGTGTCCAAAATAAAAGGGGAATCAGGTGTCCTCGGGTGCTGGGGCAGCGTGACGGGAAGGTAGTGTTCAGAGGGGAAGGGTCCAGGAGAGGGGCGGAGTCCGGCCGGCCGCACGCGCTCCCTTCGCTGTACCGGGGTGCTAGGGGCGGCGGCATCTCTAGCGGCTTCGTCCCTCCTGAGCTGTCCGGAGCTTCCAGCGGGGAATACGGCCCGGCATCCTGGCCCGCGGCCGTCTCGGGTGCGAACCTCAACCGGACGGCGGGTCCGGCGACTCTTCCTCCTGGCGGTGCGGGATTCCCTCTTCACCCCCTCCTGGACCCGCGAGGACACCAGCGTGCATGCACGGGGGAAAGAGACCGGTCTCCCGAGGAGAGGCGCGCTCGGGATTTAAACAGCGGCGGTGATGAGGCTTCATTTACATCAGGTGTCCCCATCACACGCCGCCAGCCCGAGCCGATTACACGCCCCTCCTCTCCCCTACACACCCACTCCCGTCGGGAGCCTGGAGAAGGGCGGCGAATACGGGACGGGGTGGTGATGAAAATTAGGGGGGCGGGCAGACGCCTCGCCACAAAAGGTACAAGGTATATATATATATATATATATATATATATATATATATACACAAGATATATATTTACAGAGTATAGAGTTCTTTTTTCCACACAATGTGACTTTTTTGAGTAAACTGAAGCTTCTGTTTGTTTGTTTTTCTCAGAGAAACACAGAGCATTTAAATTATGTGACATATCTAAACATGTATCTTAATGACTGCACTTTTTGGTCAGCACCTCTGGAACCTTTTTGTATAGAGTCACAAAGGGAGCAGATCCACACCATTAACACAGTCAGAAACCAACAAGGAACGCTTGAGATTCATTGACTGATTTAATGATGTTTTGAGTCCTGTGATGTGGATGGTAGCAAGTGTCCATGTCTTTGTTTGAGATGGGGGTGGGTTATTTATAGAGTCTCATCCAAGTGTGTGGGAGTGTGTGAGGGAGAGGGCAGGGTCATATAATACAGGACCGCACACACTAGGACATTTCCTTCTCTCTCGTTCTGAATTAAGTAAAAATTACAAGGAACATTCAGATGTATTGATCCCTTCTGGAATCAATAAAGTGCATCTTTCCATTCTGCTGAACACATTTTTGGCAAAATCAGTGAAGTTGGACCAGCTCTCTGTTTAACTTGGGAAACAAGGTTCACTGATATGTAACACCCAGGAAGGGGATAATAGCCATTCAGCAAAATCTGGATGTGTACTGGATCTTTGTTGATTCAGCACTAGTTGTCCATATCAACTTAGTTCCAATCATGAATAGTCATTTGCATTGCAATTTGAATTTATTATGTATTATTTAAAAATCATTGAAATTTCAAAGATTTATTGTAAAAAGAGAAAATGCTGTTATTATAAGTTGTTACCTGACCCTTAAAAGTTACTTTGGTTGGTGTAAACGTATACAGTCAGGCTGATTCATTGACATTTAATGTTCTTTTTGACTTGAATAAATCTAATTAATTTAAATTGTACAACATGAAACTAAAACATAGACGCTAGCGCATATTATAGTGTGGATAAAAAATTAGATTTCAAAAAATACACACAAAGCTATGTGATCAATATGGCAATAAAATTTGATTTATTAATGAAGAGCAGGCTTATGTGAAACATTGAAAAATAAAGTTTTTATTTTTATTTTTTTGATTTTGCTAATAATACCTTTCTCATTAATCATGACATTTCTCAGTAACCATGTTTTGTTTTGCAAGTACTCAAAATCAACCACTGTGCATTTCACGTTTAGTCATTTTCGTGAAATATGATAATACAGCATGTAATTGATATGAAAATTACTCTTCTCCAGTCAGGACTTTGCTGATAGATCATTATTTGTGGCAAGCTGCTGATGGGTTTTGACTGTAAGTAGATCTGTTTCTCTTTCTCTGTGTCCTGCTCCAGTATATTAACATGCAAACAGGAAAATTAGCCTCCCCACAAGTTAGGTACTCCAATCAATGGCCTTGTTCCATGGGCAAGAGAAGAAACCGAGGATTTGCATGACAGAGGTGATGAGCATTGGCGCATGAAGAGGATTAAAGTGTGCTAAGATGGAGATGGTTTAAATATAGTTTATATAAGTCCTATGGCAGGTGCACAGGTTTACAGTAATATTTGCTAACATGCAATTGTTACGTTGAACAAGTATTAACCCTACAAAATAGGTTCATGGAATGACACATCCTCACAATGAAGTTTACATGATGTGTTTGTAAAAACAACAGTATTTAGTGCATTTAAATGATAATCTAATTTGTTGAACAAAAATAAATAAATAAATAAAACCACTTTGATGTTGATCCAGTTTTCCTTTTAATTGACTCTAAATAGACCTGGAGTGCCATATTCCAAAATAAACACCATACACTGTTCTTGCATGTCTTTTGTTTGAGGGTTACCTGCAGGTTGTGGGTATGTGCACGACCCCACACACCCTGATGCACACACTTCGTTTCAGAGCTCATTTTGCTCACTTTCTTTCCCTGTGGCTGCAAAGTGCTCAATACAGTATTGACTTGTTCTCCACGGCAACCTGCAGAATTCCACCGACTCCCCTCCACGAGCCTGGCGGTCCGTCTCTCCACCCCTCCCTCTTTCGCTTGCTCTGTCTCCATCGGTTCTCCCATCCCCCCATCTCCAGCTCCAGGGATGTGGTGACACTAAATGTGTGTGTGGTTGAGAGAGGGAGAGAGTGTGTGTATCATGACTTCAGATGTGTATGTGCATCATGCGTGTGTGTCCGCACACCATGTGAGTGTGTGTGTGTTGTGGGGGTGGCTCATTGCGTGGTGCTGCAGGCAGTGTGTTTTAAAGAGCCAGTCACTCCAGCAGTCGTGGTAACAATGACTTCAGCACAGCCATTTCAGAACACTAATCCAGAAAACACACACAACTGTGCATCTGTCAATCTATTTTTCTGTCAATAAAATAGCTTAATAAAATCTGTACGAACGCATGTGACGTGAGGCAGATAATTGCTTTCAAATATGCACATAATTCAGAATTTGTTTCCCTGTATCTTACTGCTGTGCAGTTATCAGCTGGATTTGATCTCTCTCAGTAGCATGAGTCTGACAGAAGGACACAGAGGGTCTGTCTGAGGGATGCAGTCCCGTGAAATGAGTATGTCATTATAAAAGGCTTGTTATGGAGCTGGATGCTGATCACGCTGCTCCGTGTTAATGTGGAAATGTGAGGGTGAGAGTGTCTGAAGATAATCACCTCCCGCTGATGTCTGACTGCCACGCTTGAGGCCACTCCAAACATCTCTCTCAGCCTCCATCTCACTCATTACATTACATTCTTTTTCTAAAATTCTTTCAGTTCTAATATAAAGCTGCATTAATCAAATGTACACATAAAACAATCAAGAGCCACATGGATTTATGGTTTCCAATTTTCAACTATTGAAATACAGCTAGCTACAGTTATGATGTGCACTTCCCACCATTCCATTATACTAGGAATTATATTAGGAAAAAATATATTAAGAAGAAGTTGATGTCAGCTGTGCATATACAAGTTACACTCTCTGAAAAAAAGGGTGTCACTGGAGCAGCATCCTATTCAAAAGGTACCGTTATCCTTTAAGATACTAATAGATGCCCTATTTGGGGTAAATAAGTCTACACCATTTGGCCAAGTATTAGTAAGTACCTTCTGAAAGGGTACTGCTCCAGTGACAGCTTTTGTACCTTTTTTCTGAGAATATATTAAGCCCACAGATTAACCTTTACCACCAGAGAGTTAGTGCGTCAAAGCCACAAGAGAGAAAGAAAATGAGAGAAAGAGTGGTAGAGCTAGACAGGAAGAGATTGTGTGTGTGCACACAGAATAATAGTGCTCCACAGTGAGTCATTCTGACTGGTCGTCATTGTTCAATAATCATGGACATTACCTGTTATTTATGTACTGCACTCTGAGGGACTCTGAGCCAATGAAAAGTCTGAGTCACTGTGACGACAGTCTATTTTTCCATTCTCATATGAGCAATAGCAATAAGGCCTTTAGGTATAACCGAGACAACTGTTGGCACCGTTAGTGTGTGTTTGCAGTGTGTATATACAATATAATAAATTATTCATTTTAAGGTTGAGACACAAACACCTTTTACTTTTTATTATATTTTTACGTTTGTAGAATATTCTATTCTATTCTACTCTAATCTGTTGATTTACCCATCTATTTTGTTTTAGATGGGTTACAATCCTAAGACATTCAACATGGGACAAATAGTCTAGAGTAGTAATAATAAAATCATATTTCCAATGACAAAAGTATAATACAAACATCTTATGACATTCCAATATTATTTCAGTAATAAGTACAAAGATTACCCACAAGAGCAAGGGCACTGATATCAGCTGAGGGGGCCCCAAAGCAATACACAGTACCAGAGCCCAGAAACCCTAGCCCTATGGCCATTTACCCGACTTCTTGTAAGAATGTATACAAAAGAACTTGCAAGACAACTTTATATGAGTGAACTGAAGATTGTGCTTTCCAAACCTCTTTACTATATTCTTGGTTTCTGTCATGTGATATTAACTGAAACTTGTTAAATTTGTTTATTATAGATAAAAGGTGTAAACACTTCTAAGGTCCTGTACAAGTTACTTCTTTTAGGTTTTCATTGGTTTAGTATTAAACGAGACAGAGGTAATGACATATGACTCATGCAAACTAGTTTTTTTTTTTTTTTATAAGGAGGTGTGATTTGAGGTATGCATCTTCAGATGTTTAGTTGTTTATTACATACTGGTTGGATTAGTTATGAAGGTAGTAATATGCATGTTTAATAATTTGTCTTGCGTCAAACATTTTCCTGGCAGACAGGACTGTTGAGTATCTGTATAAAGTCTGAGAGTAAGGGTGGTGCATTTCTTTAAGTCAATGTCAAACAACGGTAATTGAGCCATTGATTACAAAATGGGTTTGGTTTCAGGTTGAAACGAGTCTGTCTTTATTGGTGGGCAATATCAAATGTTTTTTTAAAGATTATTCAGCAAAGTTGTTGCATATATATACTGTATATATTCACTTCAAAATCTGTAAAGTTCTAGAGTTAAAGAGCTATTCCCTGTGTTCACCACTGTTAAGACAAATATCAATAGACATCCAAACAGGATAATTCTGATAAATACACAAACTTAATATCCATCTCAAAGTTGAACGTCACAGTCACTAAAACAGGTGTAATATAAATATGTTGACTTGCTTGGGAGTTACAACCAAGGAAATGATTTCAAACTATGTCTGATGGAGGTTGTGTATTACAGGTACTTTTTAAAAGATATTTTTGTTGGTTGTGCTTTGTGCTCTTAATTAGCAAATAAGAAGTGAAATCATCTTCTTGTTTTCCTTTCCATTTGCTTAATGAAGCATGCTAGTAATCATTACTGACTGTTGAAAATCGAGCAGGTACTAAGTCTTCCTGACAACTGTGGCCATGATCTGAGATAGGAAATGACTCCTCTCATTCTGAATTGTGATGGTCAGTGAAATTTTACTGACAGCAACACAGGAATGGAGTGAAAACTGTTAGTTCAAACCACTGAAAATTACACACACTGGACACTTGGTGAGATTAGGATATCAGGAAAAAAGAAATGCAGAATGTTTGCTATGCAGTGCAGTGTTTGAAAAAATGTCAAAAGTCGTGACATGTCTGCATGTTGCATGAATCTGGAAAAAGTCTACTCTTGATTCCACCAGCCATAAAAGGAAATAACGCTGGAAGCTCATGAAGCTCAGCTTCATCCGCAACCATAATTGCACTCCTGGATTCCAGAGAACCTTTATAATGATACGACGGGAATTTTAAATTGGCTTGCAAACCATACAAAATACAATGACGAGCACTTAATTAACAGATTTTATTTGTCCAAACCCGACAATTTCAAAGGTAGATCAGTTTGCGTGGTATTTTAATGGCTCTGTAAGAATGGCCAGTCGAAGACTGCGATCTCCAGTTATGCATTTTAGAAAACAGAACAACCAGTCAGCTTGAGGTCACAACTAATGTTATCTTAGCGCAGTGTTACGTTTACAACCTTTATTAGTACCTGCGACAAGAAGGTTTTGCATGCCCAACGTTGAAATCAAAGCCAGCAGAAACTTTATATAGTCATAAATTTTATATCTGTGTGACAACGAATTACTGAAAACATTGCTGTGATCAGATCTTTGAACACTGGGAAGTACTGCTTCTTTTTTAAGGGTTTTAAACAATGTTTCATGCTCTCATGACAGACATCTAATATGTGCGTTGACGGGACATAACATGAAATGTTTCGTTGCATTCAAAGTTTTATCCGCACCAGCATTTAGGGATAATTCGAGATGTTTAACGACCCTTTCCCCTCTCATTAGTTACACAGACTATTATGTCGTTTTTCAGAATATTCAGAGTGTTTTATTGTATTTAATGCGAAGTAAGAAGAGAGAGAATGTGTCAGTTGTTCTGAAATTTAATCTGCAGCCACAGCTGTGTTCTTTCCTGGTTTTGCGGTGATGTTTAAAAACACTTGGGTTTTATTTTATGTGCAGTCCGTCTTATATGTTAGTACTTAAGGTAGAGTATGGGAAGGACTTGACCCGACTTTTTATTTAACATGGAAGTATGTAACAAATAAGGAGTTAAAAGGAACCTCACACGAGCACCAGAGATTAGCAGGCTGAAAATATTGAAATGTTGCTCGTTGACGAAACAAGTAACGCAGGATTGTCTAAAGATAACATTAGTAATTGCTTGGGGTAGACCATGACACCTCTACAGAATTCCCTGTAAAATGACACAGATGGGTTCGTGCGCTGAAACTGCAATTCGTTGTTCTAGCTCAGATTCAATAAAAGGAAGTCTTTCATCTCTCGGAGAAGTCTATTTTTATGCAACTGCATAATGTCAGTGAATATTTCATAGTAAAATATTTCATATATTATATATTCAAGTATTTTCGCTGCTGTTCAGTAGTCATTGCCTTATAAGGAAAGGCAGTCGTGCCTTTCTGCAATAGGCTGAGAATTGCCGCCTGCAGTTAACCCTTATCATGCTGAATTTTTCTTAAGATTTTCACCATTTGTGGTCGCAAAGACACATTATTTTGATTCTATGATCGAGCAGATTATTGAGTGTATGTGTGTAAATGCATCAGTGCATATTTTGAAAATATGTTCCCATTTTTGGCTGTATATGTCCTATTGCGTTCGCTTGTGTGTGTGCGTGCGATTTCTTTTCTACTCGGAAGATGGTACGCAGTACGCAGCGCATAGCCTTTGTGGCAAAGGCAGTGAATGATTGGGCATTGCCCAGGGTTTTCACACGTTCGTTTGCCACTGCAGTTTATTTTTCACAGGTCTTACAGCAGCCGTTGGCCGTCAGAAGGCAGATGTCAGATGAGCTGAGTGCTTGAGGCTTTGAAGACCAACCACAATGACCTACATATTGTACATTCGCGGTCAACTCTCATGTGCACTGAATGTGTACATGAGTTTAAACAACTACGTTGCTAATCATACTCTAATTTAGGCTACTAGTAATCCGACAACGAAATAATTAGAATCCTACTGCAATTTATCCAAACTAAGATGCTAGAACATTAAATAGTGTTTAGAGCGAGTAGCCTTGCGCGATGTTAAACTTAGACAGAATATCATAAAAAAATCTAAAAAACGAATCTAATAACCTATAAGAAATTCAAATATGTCATTTTATATTGGTGACCAAAAGATTATTGAGGATGAATCCCAATGCCGCCCATTCGATTATTTCATGCATCAGTGGACTGCATTGCTTTAGTGGAGAAAAATATAAATTAAAACACTGTTCAAAATGTGAAGTCTCAAAATATATGCTGTTCTTTAATAATCTAATTTATCAACGTTTTAGCTTCAACGTATGGGTTTTTGTGTAACCTGGGTGTTTGTTCAACAAAAACAAACATTTGTTCATAGCTTAACTCTTCACTTCAGTCGGCCTATCTGTCATGTATTCCTTTTTAATATGTTGTACCTACTATTTTTTTTTTCCTCAAAGTTGTCTGCCAGTAATATAAACTTAAAAATGGATGGTAAATCCACAGCTTGCTGATGCTGATCGATTAGCTTGAGCTCCTAATTATTGAACCCGAACTTCTAAATGACAACGTAAGAACTAATCAAGTTTAAATGTAAAAATTGCCACAAGTGTGCCCTGCTTTGCGTCATGAAAGAGGAATTCTCGCTCAGTACTTGAAGGGCTGCAGTAACGACTCTTCATTTGCTCAGTAAACCCGCGGCACAGGGCTGACCAGCCTCTACACCGCCCCTCCTAATGTGACGTCACGCTCATGGCTATTTGCATGAAGTACGTTGTACAGCTCATTTGAGAGTTAAAACTGGATCTCGCTTGAGAAGCTAAAGACCATACGGAGCGGGAGAGCACGAGAAACCTGCGCGAGAAGAGCACTCATGCTATCGCGCGCGCACTGAGAAGTATTACAGCGCGCGCTGAAAATGGAGCTGCCCGCCGCGGGTGAGCACGTCTTCGCGGTGGAAAGCATCGAAAAGAAACGCATTAGAAAGGTTTGTGGTTTTCACTTAACAAACACATTACATTTTCATGTTGTAAGCCTGGAAAACACGCAGGTAAAGGTTTGTATTTTAAAAAGAGAACACAAGAATAGGGATTTGTTTGCGAAACCCAGGATAATGGATTGTTTATTTTATTTACAATTATTTCCAATAGTAACTGACTTTGTTTTTATAATATTCACAGGGAAGGTGTGAGTACCTGGTCAAGTGGAGAGGCTGGTCTCCCAAGTAAGTTTCAGTTCAAGATGTCATTGGCTTTGCTATGTTGTGTTGTGTATGTTTATGTTTATGTGTATGTGTGCGTGTGTGCGTGTGTGCATGTGTGTGTGAGAGAGAGTTAGCGCTTAATATCTGATGCAGGGATGTGGTAAATAATGTTTTATATTTAAGCTACATGCTATAGAAAAGCAGTTCTGCTTTTGCAAAATGAAACGTATATAATACTAATAGTTTAATGAATAGGAAGCATCAACCATGTAGCATCAGTAGCCTATTCTTTACTCCCTAACATTCTTGAAGATCCGTTTAGTAGGACCTTGTTAGTGGCGTTAGTCGCTCAGATGACAGCCACGTTAGATAGTTCGGTTGAGGGAGCTGGTGATATTCATGCTTCTCTGCTCTCCTCCTCTCCCCTCGCTCCCCGCCTCCTTTCTTCTCTTTATAGATATAACACGTGGGAGCCAGAGGAAAATATTCTGGACCCGAGACTTCTCGTCGCTTTCCAAAACAGGTGAGGCATAGGAGCAGTCTTGGTTTGACGCTCTGAGCTTACAGCCGAAAGGGGAGGAGGAGGGAAGACGCTTTCGCCGCCGCTGTGCTCGTGCTCATTCTTTTTCACTTTCTCTCACTGACAGAAGGGGGGTGCACACAAGAGCAGGAGAGAACTTGTGCGCAGGCGCGCTATAATATATGGCTGAATTTAATTGCGCGGTACACCAATGCCACGGTCAGGAACTAGCCATTAAAGAATGTTTACATACAGATCTGTCCAGAAAATGTGATTCTTCGAGACACCTTGCATTGCTTATGGAACCATTTATCAACAAACCCTTCAAGTATTGTACTATTATTCATTTAGCCCGGTTTGGCTGACAGTGTCCACTTTTGGACATACTCTATAGACTCCCTAAACCGAAAGCATTGTAGTAAGCGCAAATACATATTATTTTCTATCAAGCTTACAGCCGAAGTGCATGCCCACACTAATTGACTGTTTGCATTTTGCAAATGGTCAATTTTCCGTAGCTACACATGCATTCACCCCTCCCCGAAATTCCACACACATTTTTTGTCGGGTATTCATTCCCTTTGACTGGCATCTGCGCTCACCATTAGCGGTCTCCCTCGCGACGCGGAATTCTGTTTGGAGTAATTGCACGCGCCCCTTGAGTATAGAACCGTTCTAGTTCGTCTAATTAGGTTTTTGCAATATTATTTTATAGAAGGTCGATGGGAAAAGAGCTGATGGCCCATTTTTTTCGACAGCCAATATGTTTAAGATAACAAATAAATAACAGAACTTATTGGAAAAGCTTGTCAAATAACACAGTATTAGACAATATAGAACCATTTATTAATACGTTTTGCCATCTTTATTTTTCTTTCTTTTTTTCCAACTGGGATTGTCCACCAAATTAGTAAACAAGGTGTGTGTTGACCAAAGCTACACAAAATGTTCTTTGTTTTATGTAAGCAAATTTTATAAATTCCACTGGTGGGCAATTTAAAGCCAGATCACGTTTTAAAGGTTAGACAAAACAGGCAATAACTTGACCGTAATGCACTTTAATGAACAAAACATGTACAAAAGCAGTCTTTGGGGCAGTTCATTTTCAAAATGTGCTAATATTTATCATTCGAGTAGTAATATGTACTCTTTAGGTACTAATATGCACCCTTCTGGGTAAAGTACAAAGTTACTTTTTGAAAAGGTACTGGCCCAGTGACAACTTTTGTACCTTTTTTCTAAGAGTGTGGGACAACAAAGTGTATTAGTTTGTGTCTTATCTTGAATTTGGTTTCTTTTATCATGACTTTTTATAATCTAAAACTTTTCCATTCAGGGAAAGACAAGAACAGCTAATGGGTTATCGTAAACGAGGGCCAAAACCAAAACATCTTCTCCTACAGGTAATTCACCATCACTTACAAACATGACTATGGACGCAATGTACCCAATTAACTTCTGTGGAAGTCATGTCACCAATTGTTTCTACTGCAAAGCTCATTGTGGATTTATCTTATTTCCAAGGTACCATCATTTGCTCGAAGATCCAGTGTTCTTACTGACCTTCAGGAGGTGTCTCAGGGTGAGGATAACCAACCCAAAGCAACTGCAGACCTGGTCCAAAGCCAGCAATACCAGCTTAACAGCAAGAAGCACCATCCCTACCAGCCCAACCCAAAAGACAAGCAGGGAGAGGCAAGAATAAATGGGAAAAAGAAGCACTACTACCAGCTCAATAGCAAGAAACACCACCACTATCAACCAAACCCTAAAATGTATGACTCCCTGTATCAGAGGGTCAAGGAGACCAAAGTTCCTAAGTTGACTGACAAGGAATGGAACTTAACTCCAGCTCTACAGCAGAAATGGGTCCAAGATAAGGATTCCGGGTGCCTCAGTAAGGTGAGGAATATTACAATGGAGTTGAAAAAGCTTCCGAAACTAAATAATGTGGCTGACTTTAACATGAACATAAACAGTGATGCAAAGGAAGACAAAGCACCGCCCAATGGAATAAGCAGCAAACTGAAGATTGTGAAGAACAAGAATAAAAACGGGCGCATTGTAATTGTCATGAGCAAATACATGGAAAATGGCACCCAGGCAGCTAAAATTAAGAAAAGAGCAGCAGATTCTGGGGGGAAAAGGCAAGCACAGGATTGTAAGTCTTGCGGAACAGATGAGAGCAAAGAGAAGATAAAGCACACAAAGAAGCAAAGTCTTGTGAAAGTGATTAATAAGGACAGTAAAGCTGAGTCTGCCGGTTCTAGGCTTTCCAATGGACTATCATCTTGTGGAGGGGACAATCCTAAAAAAGTATGCTCCATAGTGTTTGAGCCAAACAACTCAAAGAAGCCTGGCAGCACTGGAGATTATGTATCTAATGAACAGCCTTTGCAACTGACAACCAAAACCAGTCTGACTACAGTGCCTTTTGAGAAGCGTGATCAAAGATGCACCCAATCTACTCAATATGGTCCCTCCACCTTGCCTCAAAAGCGTTGCTACTCTGGGCCAGACAATGACAGTGGGGAGGCTAAGAGGTTTTTGAGTTCTCAGAGTATAAATGCCCCAAGTACTGACTTGTCTCACTCTTACAACAGCACCACACACATCAATGACCATCAGCACTCTGGCGGACATGACTTTGAAATCCTGGACTCCAACCAAGACGAACCCATAGACCTCAGCTGTGTAAGGTCGAGAGAAGAGAGAAAAATTCCTACACATTCTCAGATTGGAAACTCTATACCGACTGGGAAAGCAGCAATCTCTACACCACAGCAAGAAAAGAAAGTAATGAAAAAATCTGTTCCAAGCTTTACACCTTTTCTTGGGAATATAATAATCACAGATGTCACAGCAAACTGCCTCACAGTGACATTCAAGGAGTATGTTACAGTTTAGAAATATGTGATGGATATAAAGTCTATAAAGACTACTGACTATTTACTGTGAATCTGTATAAATGTAAAGCATGTCTAATCGTCAAGTCTTTAAACTTGCCTGGAATTTTTGAAACAATCTACTGTAAAGTTTTGATAATTTCAGATTCTGTTTGATTTAGCTGATCTGAATTAATTTTCAAATTCACACATTTAACTATTCCATGTTAGGGATAGAAAAAATAAACTAAACAGGATTTCCTGTTAATAGCTTTTATCATATTATCTTAACGCTGTTTGCAGTGCTGTATTTCAGAAGGCTTAAATTTAGGCACTTACTACAGATGTAATACTGAGAAACATTTTCTACTGATCTGTCTTTTATAGTCTTTGTTTTTTTTTTCAAAAAAAATCACTTGAAATGTCTTGTTTAGTTTTGTCTATAAGCATATTAAAAGTTTTATTTTATGTTCTTGAGTAAGATCTCTATTTTTGCCTGTACTGCAAGCAAGTGTGTGTGTGTGTGTGTGTGTGTGTGTGTGTGTGTGTGTGTGTGTGTGTGTGTGTGTACCTGGTATTCATCACGTTGTGGGGACCAAATGTCCCCACAAAGATAGGAATACCAGTAGATTTTGACCTTGTGGGGACATTTCTCAGGTCCCCATGAGGAAACAGGCTTATAAATCATGCACAATGAGTTTTTTTGAGGAAGTAAAAGTGTGCACAATCTCCTGTGAGGGCTAGGTTTAGGTGTAGGGTAGGTGTAGGGCGATAGAAAATACGGTTTGTACAGTACAAAAACCATTACGCCTATGGAATGTCCCCATAAAACATGTAAACCCAACATGTGTGTGTGTGTGTGTGTGTGTGTGTGTGTGTGTGTGTGTGTGTGTGTGTGTGATGAATGGAAGAGTTCCTAATAAACTCACATGAGAGACGAGCAAACAGATAGGCCATTTGAAAGATAGCAAAATATTACTATCATGTAATTGCATAAGACATCAGTATCTGACTGACCTTTGCTCAGCCCTTAAATAGGACATGGAGCTAAAGAGGGTTTGCCTGCTTGTACTCCATCCACAGCAGCTACTATAATTTTTTTTTTTTTTTTTTTCCAAAAATGCTTAAGATGAGCATTCATTCTTAGTTCTAAGACTGGGAATAAATAGTTAATTTAAATTGTTTTCTGTTAAAAAAGCATGACAACTGTGCCTAAGTTTAGCACAACTCTGATCAGTATCATCATCTTAAAACTGGCATGTCTGTGGGAGTATTGGCAGCAGTGCTATCTCACTTTCGAAGCTCTGTTATAGATTAGGCTTAACTAAACTCTTCCAGAAAAGAAGGACAGTAGGGCTTTATAGTCTTTAATTATGCACGAAGCTTATCTACGCGTATATCTATATACACTCATTATCGAGATCACATAACATCAGAGTTGTCAATACAGAAACTTTACATTTTCTTGGCCGTTGGATTATTTTTTATTTATGAGATGTCAAATTTCTTCCTGCAATAAACATTACCCAGGAATAGCTCAGAAACTAAAAATCCGTTTTCATGTTGATATTGCCTCAGAAAACCTGTCAGGTAAGGCTACAAATATGAACAAGAAGTTATAGGCAAGAAGGAAACTTACGTTCTAATTTGTTTTCCTTATATGTTTAGATAAGGCTAACAGCTATTTAGAATGATTGTTGTGTAAATCGAATTTTGTGCCACAGCATTTTATTTATGGGTATGGCGAGCACATAGAGATTGTCCAGAAATCAGACAGGACACATTGCAATTGTTTATAATTACTTTACTCTGTATACTGTGATATTGCATAGACGTAGCATAAGTCTAATTTGTCACATTTGCCTCTGTGAAAAGTCTATTCAGCAGGTAACATTTCGAAATTAGTAAAAGGAGAGACAACGCAAATAAATAAATAAATAAATAAATAAATAAATAAATAAATAAATAAATAAATAAAACAAAGAAAGATTAGTCTAATGGGTTTACCGGAGATCTCGAGGGGAAATAACCTAAACAGAGCTGATATTTCAGCAACTAACATCTTACTATGTACGTGGCAGAATGCCTTTGCAGGTCCCTGGACCCTAAGCACTTCAAAATGTTAATGAATGTTGAGTTTATAGATAAAATGTAAATTTTTAACGTCATCCATAGAATAATATACAATGTGCCTTCAGACTATTAACAATTTTGTTGCGCAAGTTTGATGCGCAAGACGGTCCATTAAAAACCGGCAAGAAGAGATTCATCCCGTATATGCATCGTCAGGTTTATAGGTAAAAGACACTATGGGCTCGTAGGATAGAATAATAATTATAATAGGCTTAATGGTAGCTTTCGCTTTATAGGCTACTATCATGGAGCTTGTATGAAGCTTTAACAACCTGATGTATAAAACTCTACTCATTTTTTGTCGGCGCTAACATGGCGGACAGCAAACATCTCTCTTTCTCACAGCAAGATCATGATTAGTATTAGTCCACCAAAAATAGGCAGGGCTTGGTTCGTGGTGAAATTTGTGTCAAAGATGGGCTTCGGAAAGCTCTTCAGCCTCACTGAAACGGAATCAACCATTTCCTTTGCTGCACCGTCTGAGATAAAGCTGCTCTCGCTGCGGTTATAAAATGGCTTCCTTTGGTCCATCCACTTTATTTGCGATCAGCTTATGAATTCAGCTTTACTGCAGTGCATTTTAGCTGTAGATTGTTAATTTCGACAAGTTTATTTAAAAGACGACTTGAACAGCTTCTTTTGAAATAATAAAGTAATAAAGATTACGTAAGTTAAGCATTAGGTTACTTAAACTGTACATGGCTTTAGTACAATAAAGCGTTTTGATAACTAGAGCGGTACAGAGAAGTTCTAAAGCTTGAGCTCATTAAAATATTGTCTTGCGTTTGAAATACCTGTGATTAATGTGATCTTAGTACAAGTTGCCTTTAGGAATAAAAACCTAACTTATGTTTATCTCACTAAAATAATGAACTAGCTGAAGTTGTTCTGCTTTTTACTTAAAAATCAGAGATAGCCATCGTTAATACGTTTTCGTGATTATTGACAAAGCTTAGATTGATTTTATGTGGCATATTTATTTTTATTTTTTAAAAATCAATAACTTAATGCACGTCTGTTCCGAAATTCACTCAGGTTAACAGTGATTTTATAATCATATATAATAAAAAAAATATATGGTGATTGGTAAACTAATATGCAGCAGAAAGCGCTCGATTTATGGTCTTAATAAATGTTTAAGTCTTGGACACAATGTGACCTAAATAATCAATAATACAACAAAAACAGTGAAACCATGTAAATGTTTTCGAAAAAACAATTAACATGGGAATATACAATTTTTTTAACATTATCGAAAATTGCATCAAACTGATTGAAACACACTGAGCAAAAATAGTAGTGTATTTGCCATTTCCCTTTGCAAATTGTGCAGAATTTGTCATGCTGGTTGCCCAGAAACGAGTTAACCAATAATATTCTTCCAGCTCGATCTAGAGCCCATATACGGATATAACCACTGCAGTAGTCAAACCACCAATCGTCTTCCGCAGAACCAACCACAAGTCAGCTGTTTACCTGTTATGTAGCCTATATAAAAACTGAAAATGAAAACCAAAGCCTTGATTGTATTGTGGAGAATTCACTATACAGTCGTTGCTTATAGAATTCATCATACAAAATTTCTTAAAACCACTGTTTAACTGTTCATTATTGTGTAGCGGATGCATTATATTTACTCACCGAATAAACCGACAGTATTAACTTAATTTTCAGTCTACCAAGTTAACAATCAATGTCCCAGCATCCATGTTTATTTTTAAAGTTTTAGGATATAATTTTTAAGATGTTACATTCAAATGCATTTTATAATTAGAAAACGTCTAAAATGCACACAGAAACGTATTAATTCATGTCATAATTTAGCTATAGATTTTATTTATTTTTTACCTGGCATGCACTGTTTGAAACCGAAGTGACTGTGCAGGACTGAGCATGAGATTGGTATACATTCTCAGAAAAGCTGCGATAACAGGGTATTTCTCTTTATGGCCATAAATGAATAATTACAATAAATTAATGACTGTTTTTCCTTGATATGTATAGCTGGTATTAATGTTTGCTTGTCATTTCAATTTCAATCTATAATTTTATATTTAAAGTATCTTTTTCGTTAAGCCAACATAATTATGTGAGACTTTTTTAATCGAATTACACTATATGGAACACCTAATTGCAATATTATACTTTTTATATTTATTTTTTATAAAATTGTATTATATACATACTTTATAATAAAATTAAAATATATATTTAAAAAATAAATAAATAAATAAATAAAGCCAAGTTGTTTGAGCTGTTAATGAAGAAAAAGTCTGGCCTATATAATCGTTGTTAGGGTAAACATTTAAAAGGTTATAGTAGTGCATTTAGTAACTCTTGTTAATGAAAAGTTAATAATTATGAACTGTTCCATTTGCATTAGCTATTGTGCTGTAGTTTTATTTGTTTCGTTGTCTTTAGCAGAAGTTGTTGTTGTCATCTTTGGCCTATTGCAATGTTTAATAGGATACATATCATTCCTTTACATTTTTCAGTAATTAAATTGGGGTATTTTATAAATAAAGTATAAAATATAAATAAAAATATTATTACAATGGCGCTGTTTAATCAATTTTATTTGGATTCTCATTTGGCTTCACTTATACAAAAGTGTCAATCAATTACTTATTTATCATAATTAGTAGTAGTAATAGTTATTTATTTATTTATTCTTTTTTTTTTCTCGAAAGAACCAGTTAGTTGAAGACAAAACCTAAATATTCTACTAATTTTGGGCAAACGTATGGGCTAAATGTAGGCTACCGAATAAAACAAGTATGTGGTCCTTATTTCTTTATCAAAAAAGTAAGAAAAATCTAACACATTTTAGAGAAAACAATGTGGTAAAGTAGATTAGCCAACCGTTTACTTTAAATCATCGGTAAATGTAGCCTACTGACAAATTCAGCCCGTTCTGTTTATTTAACGGCTTTTAGAAAACGTATATAAGACACGAAATGAAACAATTATTTTGTATAAAGTTAGGCTGTTACGGCTCAAATTCAAATCAATATTTATTTCCATCCATGATAAATTTGTCGTGGATAAAGACTTTACGTATGTTGTTGGCGGGATTAGTAAAATAGTCTTGCGAATAGCAGAATATCGATCAGAATAATATGGCATGCATTTTCCTATAATAACAGATGTAACGTTACAGTAGGCTATATCAAAAAACCTATTAACAGAAAAATATTAATGAATTATCCCTGTTTGAGAAAACACAGAATTTTTAGAATTTTTAGCCTTCACGTCCTTGTTCTGCAAAAGGTTTTCCTGAAGGCCTATTTTAGTACTGACGTAACGTTTACGATGAAACGTTAATTATCTGATAGATTCATTCAAGTATTGAGCAGAACTTATTATATTTCTGTCAAGAATGCAGGTATGTCACTAAGAGCAAGCCCCGGCTACTTAGCAACAGTGGAGCCAATGAACGGCCTCCAAATCTTTCCACCTACAAGCGGTGCCAAGGCAACATGTTAAAGAACGTGATGACGTCTGGCTGTGCACGAGAGTATTATGGGCTGTATGGAATTCTGAAGCTAGAGCAGGCGGACAGGACTCGCGCTCAAGGCTAGCTTCGCTGCAAGCTAACGGTAGACGAAGGTAAACATGGAGCTGTCGGCTGTCGGAGAGAGGGTGTTCGCGGCCGAATCAATCATCAAGAGACGAATCCGACGGGTATGTCTTGTGTGAGAGATATCTCGACATTTTTTGCATATACGTGCTAATGTCGTCGTCTCGCGCTAACGAATTATTTTTTTGTGTGTGTGTTTGTGTCTGATGGCACGCGCAGGGTCGAATGGAATATCTCGTGAAATGGAAGGGCTGGTCACCCAAGTGAGTAATACATGCCCATCCTGTCTGTAGTGTCTTGCACTGGTGTTTGGTGACAGTGATGGCTGTCAACCCTGCTAGATATCGCGAGGGGCGTACATCCACTGGCAGGTTAACATGCTGGTTATTACTGCAGACTGGTTTTGGCAGATGGCATGCTGCAACATTAGCTGGCCCTGCTAGCTGGCCGATAGAGCAGTGGTTTAAATGCATTTACAGATTGACAGTCATTACGTGAAACTTTTTTTGTTGTTGTTTTTACAGGTACAGTACTTGGGAACCAGAGGAAAACATCCTAGACTCGCGCCTATTCGTTGCCTTTGAAGAGAGGTAGAAAATAAATAAATAAAGATAAAGAAAAAAACTGTTAGGTGACTGAAAATACAGACGTTTTCACACATGCGCTTGTATTTGAATGCAGGGAGCGCGAGAGAGAAATATTTGGACCCAAGAAAAGAGGACCTAAGCTCAAGACTTTTCTTTTAAAGGTTAATGTCATTCATTTACTAACAAATATATAATAAATAATAGTCTTTTTGGTAAAATTATTTATATTGTGTGTATTAAATATACATATACATATATATCTATATATATTCTCCCACTTAATATTCAAAAAAGTTGTTTGGGTTTGCACTGAAGTTTTTGTCTGTGTAAATAAATAAATACTTTTTATATAAGGGCTACTTTTGTATTGTTTACTAATTTCTTAAATTCATATATTTTTTACAGGCCCAAGCTAAAGAAAAGGCAAAGTCTTACGAATTTAGGAATGACTCAAACAGAGGCATTACATATCCCAGTCCAGAGCCTGTGGTAACCCCTAGAGCGAGAGAGGGACTACGTGCTGTGGTTCCCACAATTTTCCCTCCCAGCACAGTCAACCGAGGTGAGAGTGTAAGGATTCCACCTCCAGAACCAAGGGAACATCGTTCTCCACACTCACCCAGACACAGCACTGATGCATTTACCCTCAACCCAAAAAAGAGAGGACGGAAGCCCAAATTACACTTCACAGATGGCTATACAAGCTCCTTGCATCCAGAGCATTCGAAAAGAGCAGCAGATGAAACCATGGCAAGCATTCCTTCCAAAATGGCAAAGTTAGGTTTGGGAGAAGAGGAAGAGAGATGTTCTGAAATAAGTGGGAGAATTAAGATATCTCACAAGCACATGGATGCTACTTATTCACACAAACAAAACAGAGTTGTTCCAAACAGGAGTACCCAGCATATTTCTCCAGAGTGGAGTTTGCATTCCAGCAGAGTTAGGGCAGACTTACAGGGCCGCAGGACTAATCCACAGACAAGCCACTTTCACCATAAACACCTGAAGCACCTTTCAAAACGAAGAACATTTGAACATGGTGATTCCACCAGCAGACAGCCTTCGCTTATTGCCAAAATTCCAGTGTCACGCATATTTGGAGAGCCAGACGAGGGAGATGCTTGGAGACCCTCCTTCAGCAATGTGGAGAAAGTCATAGTTACTGATGTGACGACAAACTTCCTGACTGTAACAATCAAAGAGAGTAGCACAGATAAAGGCTTCTTTAAAGATATAAGATGATTCTTTACTGCAGCCAGTATGTTCCTTTCCTCTCTCTAGAAGTACTTTATTGTCAAAAAATATTCTGTGTATTGTATAAAAAAATCTTATTCCGTTTTCTGTCACACTGAAATCTGTATTTATTGTGAAATTGCTGCTTTAAGAGATTTGCATGCACTAGACACAGTAAACAAGGCCAGAACTGCGTTCAAATACATACAAGAGTTCTCAGATCATTTGTTGTAAATAAGTATTAATTACAAATTGTTTACCTATAAATATATAAAAGTATTACTTGTCTCCCAGACGAATATTAAAATTCAAACATTTATGTACAGACTAAGAGTTGACATTTTGCACACTAACCGTCATATTTTTTTAGCGTCACATCATTACGTTTTCAGTTCGTGTAATTCTTCAGTTCTTGTAAATCTCATTGATTTTATTTTGTCATTTAATACTGTCAGTTACCTTGTACACTTGTTTTACGGTACAGCTACCTTAACAATTTACACATATGAAAGTGTGAAAATCTAATTTTCTAAACTCAAAAGTAAAATGTAGAATGATGAACAAGTTTCTTTTGTTTCTCTTTACTTCAGCTCAAATTCGTATTCATATATATTTAGTAATGTTAAACGTAGAATTCTACCTATTTTGTAATTGTGAATATCTATGTAATTGTGCGAATAAAAGTTCTTTAATATGGCGGTAAATAGAAAAGCGCACAATATACATTAGATATAATGTAATGTAACCTGTGATAAAAAAACAGCGTAAAATTAATATTTAAATTTAGGCTATGCTTATTCGCATATATTCGCATATATATACAAATGCAAGACGAGATCTGTCGGCGTTTTAAGGAAAAAAGGCTACATTTTAAAGTTCCCAGACATTTAATTTGGTTAAACATTAGTGTACTTATTGATTTAATTTTACAGCATTTTATTTGTTTATTTATTTGGGTTTTGTGATTATTTGTGTGACACGTGACAAAATGTAAACTTTCAGGTTTACACAACACATTTATTGTGCTTTCGATCAATCAGTGTTAGGCCTTCAGATATTACCGTGTAAAGGTCAAACTCTTGTTTATGGACCGTTTGCACACAATCACTGTTTTAAACTTTTAATCTTGTAGTTTCGATTTTACTCATATCATAATGCAACTAAAATACTCCTAAAACCCATAAGTTGAAAAACCACAGTCACAATCAAAATTTAGAGCACAACATTTTAATTTTTGTTAGTCTCTTAGCCTATTCAAAATGCGATTTCGTAATTCGCCTTTATTTTTTATTTAAAAAAACCTAAAGATTATAAGATTTTCCATCCAAGTAAGACATCTAAAATGCGTCTACACTGTTAATAGGTGGGTGTCTTCGTATCCTTGGCCTCCTCGGCATTTCTGCGTCATTTCGCTCTTATTGCAATCCATGGTCTTCATCATATTCGTCGTCGCCGAATTCCTGTCTTCGCCCTGAAAAATAATATCACTTTGAACTGATTTGCACTTACATATGGGTAGACCTTTTTCATGATAAAACCATATTTAACATTTAATATGCCTTCTTTACAAGTCTTGGCAGAACTCAAACAAAAGGTCAGTACAGGGAAGGAAAAAAAAAACATCCCATATGACGTATAGAGTGTGAACAATTAATAATAATCTAATTACTTTCTTCACCTAGCCTAATTCATTTTTATTATAAGGAAAAATGTGAAGGTACAATAATATGTGAAACCATATAGTAAGCTCAAGCATTGCAGTCTTTGCAGATACAAAAGCTGAGGGGTGTCAGAACCTGTGGATCACTGCAGGCCGGTTACACAGGGTAGCCGTAGTTGCGGTCACAGCGAGGGAAGCAGTGAGGGTTCATCCAGTGCTCCATATTGGTCTCTCGAGCCCTCTGTTCCAGCCTCTGCATATGCAGCATGTGTTCCTGAAATACACATGAACTCTGAATTCTAGAGTATTGACATGAAACTAAGTTCACTTATTGATTTGTTAAGAAATTTGTATATATCCAGGACAGAGCAATATTGAGAACAGATGTTTACTATCACAAAGAATTACAGCCAGACTCTCATGCATGATGTTTTCTTAAGCTTTGTTAATAAGTGTGTAAATAAAAGGAGTCGGTTGTTGGCACCCAACCCTCATAGGTTCATCAGGGTGTCCAGGCTTCTGTCTCTTGGTGCGGAGTAGCTGCTTTGCAAAACTCTCCTTAATGATGGGATTTGCATCTAGGACATATACATGCATCAAAATCACCATTTCATACTGTAAATTCATGGTAATGACAACATGATGTATTCATGTGAATACAACTAACTGATTCATTTTTCTTAACTAAAGTGCTACCTATAGTGTAAAAATGTCACAACATTTGATTCATTATGTACATTTTTATGTAAACAAATGAGATTATCAAAACTTTGTCTCCTTAAATATTAACAATTTCTCTTTCTTTCTTTCTTTGTACTACATGCTAATTTTATTTTCTCCATTCTTCCCCAGGCGGCCATTCTGTCCTCTGAACCTTTATTCTTTCAGATTTCCTCGAGTCCTTAGGGGGTCTAATTTGTATGAATTTTGGCCTTTCTCTTTCCCTCTTTCTTCATCTCTCTCCCTCCTTTTTCTCTCTTTCACACAGACAAGCACGCACACACATACACTTCACTCACTTTCTCTCCTGCCTCCCCATTTCAACCCCTCCCTCCCTCCCTTTCCCAGCGCTGTTTCTCTATGGAAGAACACAAAGTGCCCATTCATGAGCGCGTTTCCCCGGGGAGCGCGCCCCTGCGCGCGCGTGACCTGGAGCTCTGACCCGCAAGGGGTATGAAAATGAGCCCGTTACGGTAAACACCGACGTGGCAGATAAACAGCCGAGCAGCGTTTTTTAATAGCAGTTTTTATACGTTTCGCTCATGTTAGCCTAGTCAATACTTAGATAAGGGTGCGGAGGAACGGTAAAATGATCACATAATTTGTTAAACTACTGTGTTCATGTAACATTTTTCAGCAGCTAAAACAATAGGAATAGAAATATAGGCTACAAAGTAGGATAGGAATATATAAAAACTCTTAACATACAAATAAAACGGAAACATCAGGAATCAATAAAAACAACTACGGAAATGTTAAGTTTGCTATTCAATAGCCTGTTATTAGAAATCGTTTAGCAAGTGAAGAAGATTAAAACAATAATAGGTAAAATAATAGGAAAACAACAGCATAATGAAGATAATTTCACAGAAATATACACCAGTTTCTGTCTAGAACTGCAAGAAGACCGAAAAGAAAACAGCTATTTAATTTCAAATGTCACTATGTCCAAATATTCTAAAACGCTCTGATTTTGCATGAAAATGAGTACTGACAAAACAGATCATATGCACACAAACGTCACAACCCACAGTGAGAGGAAAAATAAAAACACATTAATATGCAAATAAAACCCATGGTTTAAGACATACCAGTGCAGAAAGTCAATAAGACCACGCAAAAAAGGCATACCAACAGCTTCATTTTTACTTCAGTCCGTCCTCAGTTCGAAATAACTGCACTTCAGTATTTACCCAACTTATGAGGAGGAGAAACACACGACAACGTCATTTAAAAGTTACCCCCACAGCACCTCTGCTTACAGGCCACTAGATAAGATTACAGCAGAAGACGACTCCTGGCTCCACATCTGGATGAGTCTGTAGTTACAGACATATTCCACAAGATGTCGCCTTTACCTAAACGTAAACGTCAAAATTTAGGCCTATCACCCTGCTACACAATGGTTAAAACCTGATCTGGTTTTGTGGTTGCCAGAAATGTATTGAAAAAATAGACGAGTTTAAAATATATATAAAAAATAATAATAAATATGAAATGACATTTTGTTGTCTGTGTATTACAGTAACTGAAAAAGGCTATCCAAACTACAATAATCTGCTTTGTACCTGACAAGCCCTTATACAGTACATGGCCACATAATAACATGTCACTAAAAAGGGCCTTTTAATTATTATTATCATAGAGATGAATTGACAGTGCACAGATACCCACACAAAACAACTGACAAAATAAAATAAAAAATAGACTAATAGACTGTAATGCAATAAGCATTAGCATAGCCTACTTAACAACATAAAATGTAACATTAACATCTCTGTAACAAAAACAATAAGAAATCTAACTAATTTAATATTTGGGACAAAAAAAGCACCTGTTGGGGCTAAAAGGCACAATAATTAATTGATAATAAATATCTGGCTGACTTTTTCCATTTTCCAACATGACATGGTTAGATTCAGATAGTAAATGTCATGAGCTGGTATCATGAGTTTCGTATAAATACCTGATGCCTTTTACCCCTTGTCTGGAATAAAAGGCACCTTGCCACCTCATACATGTATACGATTTTAAACAAAACAAACCACTTTTATGATTTATTCTTACACAAAATATGTTGCCCCATCCATGATCAATAAAAAAAATGTAGGCTATATATAGGCCTATTTCTGCAGTCCTACATCATGGGAGTAGTGAAAAGCACAAACCTCAGGTCATTTTTCCGGTATTATTACCCATAGCATTCTTAAGGTAACATTACGCTTAATGTCATTTTTTTCCCTCTGTTTCATTATTATACCTCATTTAGCATTTTTCATCCCACTATAGGCTACATGATGCTTAACTGTCATCCTGGGAAGCAGAAACATCGTTACAAATGTTATGGTTCTCATTCTGTCTTACGTATTGTGTTCCTATTGGTCACTGAACATGTTCCGTCATAAACCTACGTCATCATTTCCGTTTCCGTAAACTGAACCAGATGAATCTTGTCAGGTTTTTATCCGCTTTTAGTGTTATTCCAGTTGTTTCCATGCACTTTTAAAATGTGTGGATAACCGAGATGATGACGGGATCTCCCCCTTGAAAACAAAATGTAGAACATATACGTGGATGCATTTGATCTGCTGTAAGTACAATTCGTCTTGCTGTACCAAGTGTTTGACAGCAAGGAGGTGTATACGGTAGCTGTGCTGTCAGTGCGACTCAGGTTTGGTGCATTGCATGGCGATGCGATTATGTGCTGCTCGTATGGGATTAGAAATGGAATGTCGTTGTGGGACGTCAAGACGTCAACACCTTAAATAATGACGATCGCAGGCAATCACTAATTATTTCCATCTGCTCTTACTTGTGCCTTTTAAAGTTCCAGTAAAATTTGAATTGTCGTTATGGAGGAGAGTACTGTGGAGCTGAGGGAGGAGTGGACCTTGCTCCTCTGGACCACGGTTGCTGTTCTGGTCCCAGTGCTCATCACACTGTGGTGCAGCTTCCAGCGTCCCAAACGCAAAGTTCATCTGAAAGATCTGTTCCGAAAGAGCAAACACGGCTGGCACTACACGGACCTGTTCAACAAGCCCACCTACTGCTGCGTGTGTTCTCAGCCCATCCTGCAGGGGGCGTTCTGCGACTGCTGCGGCATCTGTGCGGATGAGCAGTGCATACGGAGGGCAGATCGCATCCTCTCATGTAAGGAGATCATGACCCAGAGCCAGACAGATGGGAGGTTTTACCATCAGTGGGTCAGGGGAAATGTGCCTCTCGCCAGCTACTGTGCCGAGTGCAAACAACAGTGCGGGACTCAACCTAAACTCTGCGATTACAGGTATTTTAACACTTTCTTTCTTTTTTTCTTATTCTTTCTTAATAGATATAACTAGCCTGGAAAAAATCCAGGCCCTAATCTATTAAGATTAAGAGTCTGGCATCGAGCAATGAAAAGGACCTAACTCGAGGGGCGGCACCAAGCATGCATTTGAAAATCTCGCTGCACGCAATTGGATAACGCCACGACCAATCACAACAATACAGCCCCATATGCTTAGCTACCAGCGGAGCTAACTGATAGATTTAACTCTGGTAATGGTTTGCGCATGGGTCTGAGCACTCAGCTGGAGTAGCAATTTTGAAAAGTAGGTTTTCAGGGGATGTCTTATATTCTGATGCAGACACTCATGGTCATTATATTCTTTTAGTTGCAAAGATTGATCTTTTGTCAGTAATTCTAGTAAATGTGTATGGGTACAACTCTAAAAGTGAAAATGATGACTTGTTTGATACTTTAGAATTTCGCTTAAAACATTGTTTATCTAAATTCCCCAATTCACTTATATTAATTGGAGGTGATTTTAACATTACTTTGGACAATTCCCTTGACAGATGGCCTCCTCGTGCTCCTACTTCTTCCAATACCACACTTAAGGCCTTTATGCTGAAATTTGATATAAAAGACATTTGGAGGGAGAAATTCCCTAACTTAAAGTCTTTTACATGGAACAATAAGGCATGTACTGCCATGTCTCGTATTGATTATTGGCTGGCTTCTTGTAGCTTGCAGAAAGAATACATTTCAATCAACATTCTTCCTATGCCTCTGACAGACCATAAAGCAGTTTCTATTAATGTTGGCCTACAACCTTTTTCCAACAACCTTAATAACTCATACTGGAAACTTAATAATTCAATTCTGGACAACGAATCTGTTAAGATGACCATTCGCAGTTTGATTGCACATTATTGGAATTTAGCTCAACTAAGTAATGATTATTGTAATAACTGGGAATTATTAAAGTTTGAAATAGGTACATTTTTAAGAAATTATGGAAGTGGATTAGCTAAAGCCAGAAAATATGAAGAAGAAAATATAATTTCAAAGATTACAGCTTTCACTCAAAGATCTCCCCCTATTTTCTCAGAGAGTGAGAAAATAGAACTGATTACTCTTCAAAATCACCTAGATGATATTTATAAAAGGAAAGCAGAGGGGGCTTTCATTAGATCTAGACAAAGATGGCTGGAGAAGGGTGAACAAAACTTGGCTTATTTTTTTCAACTAGAGAAAAGTCATTCAAAAAATACAATTTCACATCTGAATATTAACGGTATTTTAACTCATGACCCAAGATCCATTGCTGGTTATTGTTCGTCTTTTTATAGCTCTCTTTATGAATCTAGGTTTAATGAAAAGGATACATCTGATTTCTTAGATAGCCTTACTAATACCCAATCTATAAGTGAAGACAAAAAAGTACTGTGTGATAATTCTATATGTATAGAGGAAGTCTTACTTGCTATTAAGGAACTTAAGTTAAATAAATCTCCTGGTGTGGATGGATTAACTTCTGAATTCTATAAATCTTTTTCTGAAGAACTTGCTCCCTTTCTCTTAAAACTTTTTTCTCAGAGTATAGAACTTGAAAAGCTTCCACCCACCCTCACACAAGGCTTAATTACCTTAATACCCAAGCCGAAAAAAGACACTTTATTATTAGACAATTGGCGACCAATTTGTTTGCTTAATATTGATTATAAAATTTTAGCCTCTATATTTTCTGTTAGAATTAAAAAGACATTAGACTTAATTATTGATGATACACAATCGGGTTTCATGAGGAACAGACATATTTCAAATAATATTCGTTTCGTTTTAGATCTCATTGATTATCCCCACCTATATTCTGATGAGAGCTTCATTCTTTTTAGACTTCCATAAGGCATTTGATACTGTTGAACATAATTTTTTTGGCCCTTGAAAAATTTGGTTTCGGTAATTATTTCATTAAAACTATTAAAACTTTGTACTCCAATGGTAACTGTTCAATCAAACTGCGTGCTGGTACTTCTCCCAGATTTAATCTTAATCATGGTATCAGACAGGGATGCCCTATTTCTCCCTACCTGTTCTTACTGTGTTCACAACTACTTGCTGATTTTGTAAAACAGAGCACTTTAAGAGGAATTACAGTTGCAGATAACATCATCACTATAAGCCAATTAGCAGATGATACCACTCTTTTCTTGAAAGATGCAGGGGAAATACCCAAAGCTATTAATATTATCCATATATTCTCTAAAGCTTCAGGTCTTCACCTGAATGTTAATAAGTGTGAATTAATGTCTCTTAAGCAATGCTATTTACCATCTATTTGTGGTATTCCTTTAAAAAATGAAGTCACATATTTAGGAATAAAGATTGTAAAAGATGAAGAGAGAAGATGCGAGCTAAATTTCTCCCCTATTATTGGTAAGACAAAGAAAAAGTTAAATCATTGGTTACTAAGAGACTTGTCTTTGAGGGGGAGAGTTCTGGTTACAAAAGCAGAGGGCTTCAAAATCTCAAGGCTTACTTATACAGCTTACTTATACAGCTCTCTCTCTAGCAGTCAACAATAATATTTGCAAGTCTATTGATAATATGCTTTTCAATTTTTTATGGAAAAATAAAACCCATTATATTAAGAAATCTGTAGTTATGAACACAACTGAAAATGGAGGTTTAAACTTTTTAGATTTTACCACTCTTAATTACACTTTTAAAGTTAACTGGATCAAACAATTTTTAAAAAACCAACTAGTATATGGAACATTATTCCTCACTATATTTTTTCACAGGTTGGAGGTCTTCATTTTTTTTTTTTTTTTTTGCTTTGTAACTACAGCATTCCTAAACTTCCGTTAAACCGTTAATGTGATCCAATTTTCACAAACAAATGCTTCTCTCCTGGAACTTAATCTATAAACATAACTTCTCACCTAATAGATGTTTTATATGGAATAACAAACATATTCTATATAAATCTAAAACACTGTTTTTTGAAAATTGGTTTTCTAATGATATAGTTTTGGTGAGCCAACTTTTCAATCAAGAAGGTCTTCTGTTAACCTATTCTGAATTTTTGTCTAAATTTAAAATCCCAATCACTCCTAAAGAATATGCTGTAGTTATGGATGCTGTCCCCTCTGGGTTAAAATACTTTGTAAAAATACATGCCCACAACTTCTCTGCAATCCTTAGATCCTGTTAACACTGCTGTTGGTCGAGTTTGTTTCTCTTCTTCCTCTGTTAAACACAATAATCGACAGGTTCGGGCCCTTTTTCAAAGGGATGTTGTCTCTAGACCTCCTATTGTAACTTTCTGGAATAGCTGTGTTGATGGTTTGATACGGTATAAAATCTGGAAACTACCTCTTAAATATTTAATCACAAATAAAGTAAAGGAAATTTCTTTCAAACTAATTTATAAATATTACCCCACTAACTATTTCCTTGTAAACCGATTTAACTGTGATATTGATACACTATGTACATTTTGTGGTCAACATACAGAAACATTTTTTCATTTATTTTGGAGTTGTCCTTACTCAACCAATTTTTGGTCAGATTTCTGCATATTTGTAAGAGATTATATCATGCCCAGCTTTCAACTTTGTCTTGAAAATATTTTGTTTGTTTTTTTCACTTAGGACAGGTCATTTCATAAGGAATTTTATTTGATTAATCTGTTACTGTTGTTGGCTAAGTTCAGTATACATAAATGAAAGTTTGGCAACTATAAACCACTGTTTCTCATTCTGAAATCAGAAGTAAAGCAATACCTAAAATCTATTTACAATCTGTTGAACAAGAACGCTGTCAAGTGTATTAATGTATGTAAACATTTTCATGTTTTTATATAATTATTTTGAATGTATTTATTTACTTTATTTAGTTTTCTTTTTCAGTTTATTTATAATTTTGTATCCTTTTTCCCTGTTTACCCCCTGGCTACTGTAAAATTGCTGAATTTGAGCTAATAAAAAAAAAAAAAAAAAAAAAAAAAGTGGAAACATGTAAAAAAAAAAAAAAAAAAGATTTAACTCTTGCCGTATCCAGTCGGCAAAACAGCAAAAACGCCCTTGCAAAGGAACGATTCGAGCGCAGTTTTCTGTTCCTCTTTTATATGAAAAGCCAAGTCTAACTCGTTCATTGTAGCGGCCAAAGCCGTTTCAAACAACTGGTGTTCTTCTGTAGCCAGCTTTCAATGTTTACTAAATGATTCCGGACGACGCAACGCTGTCGTCATCAGTTTAGCTCGCCTCTGGCCCGCCTACATCAGATACACCGATTTGATTGGTTCCCAGAACTGCTTACGTAATGCAGTAACATGCATCATTGCTCGATGCCAGAGTGTCTTGCAGAGACAATTCAAATTGTGCTCTCGCCAGACCTCTGGATTTCCAGGGTAAGATATAACAGAAAAAACACAAATTATGGTGTAAAATACCCTACATCAAGATCTAAAACAGTGGTCATAGGCCTATATAATGTCAGATATATAAAACTTGTACCACAGTTTTGAACAAAAATTAATAAGATATTATTAATATTACAACATAATACAACAACTGCACTTTCACATGGTCAACTTTCAAGGTTTCAAAATCTTCAAGGTTTAATTAACTGAACTGTTCATTAAACTTTGAAGATTTTGAAACCTTGAAAGTGAAAATAAGTAAGAATCAATTTGAGTGTTGAGGAGAGAACAAGCCTAACAAAAAGATTTCTAATAGATTTCTAATAACCTTTTAAGTTGAGAAAGAAAATATAAATAAACAATCAAAAGCTACCTGGACCATCTCTAACTATAAAAAAACAACAAAAACTATTTAGAAAAGAACTGATGCGCACCTTCCTAGATCTTCTATGGTTTTTAACAATATTTATGAAAGTCAAAATCAATATTTACAAGAAATACAGCATTTTTACATCCATAAAACTTACCACAAAAAGAATGGCAAAAACGTAGACACTGTGCTATAGCAGCAGAGAGAACACAGCCTGGAACATAACTTGAAAGCATCTGTTGTTGAGGCAGTGCCACTTTAAAATACGTCACTGACTGTTGAACAAACAAAGCAAACCAGAAGTCATGTCCTTCTTCATTTGTTTAATCTTTCCAAAGCATGGTTTGATTAAAAAGTCAGTAATCCCCGTAATCCACCTCTTACGTGTGATCCAGGGCCAGGTTCTTCTACCTCAGTGTCAAAGGTAGCGCTTAACTGGTGCCAGAATCAAAAGAAGTACTGATTTAAAATCATTTTAAAATAATTTATTCCATTATTTAATGATTTATTAAGAATATATTATGTGCAAAACAAATCTTACTATGAGGTTTACAATAGATGCTTTGCAGTCATTACAGTGCATTCAGTGTGTCCATTTCAGTGCTATATAACAAGCTACCAGTTCTAAGTGCCCTCACTCACATTTTGCTGTATTTATTTGGAAATATATATAGGTGTGTATGGTGTCAGACCACAGTCCACGATGACTGCCTGTCTAGTCTGAATGATGACCTCTGTGATCTTGGGGAGTTTCGCTCTGTTATCATACCTCCATATTACCTCTATCAAGTCAACAAGCTCCGCCGAAGACACCCTGATGAGTACAGCAAGGTGAGGATCCGTCCATAAACAAACATCTCATCTTTTTCAAAAGCTGGACACAGTGGCTGGTTTGTCATGAGTTGAGAAATCAAATTCTTCTTTAAACATATGAAACCAAGCTCAGGGCTCGCAATATCGTAAAATTAATGTCCTAAAACGGGACATAAAAAGCTTAGTTGAATTGTTTTTTTAAGTCTTGCAGATACCCTGTGAATAGTGACATAAAATTCATTCCTTGTTTTTTTTTTTTTTTTTTTTTTTTGATATGTGTGTTTTGAAAAAGTTTTTGATTGACATTCCTAGCCAATTTTCTGTATTGTTTTTTTAATTAATTTTGGCTACTAAAATCTTAAGAGTGCCTGCCCAAAGGACTGCCAGGGATTTTGAAATTTTGCAAGCCCTGAAGCTGCCAAAATTTTCTAAAATCCTGATTGAATGAATGAGTTGTAGTGGTTTAAATTGTTACTTCATTTATACAGTTTTTTAATAATCTCTTGTGCTGTTTTAAAAATAATCATACAGCTAGCCTTTCATTCAAAATCTGCTGTTGTGCCTGTATTATCATTAAATCTGTAATCAAATTGTGATGAATGAAAATATGTGATCAAATCAGATTGTAGAAAACAAGAAGTGTGGTTTATTTTACATACTTAATAAAAAATTATAAACAAAGTTTTGAAGTTAAAATTTGTAGAAAATAGAACCAAATCTATATAAATCATCCCTCAGGTGCTGATGAACATAATGCAAGTAACCTGGTTGACTTAATAGTTAATGTTTTTTTGTTGTATGCATGCAGCTTGCTGCAGTTTGTGGAAGTGGCTGGACTCCTGTTCTGGTCTTGGCAAACACAAGAAGTGGCAACAACATGGGGGAAGTTTTGCTGGGAGAATTTCGTACCCTCCTGAACCCAGTGCAGGTGTCATTTGACTTTGTGCTTTCATTCACATATTCAGCCAGGCTCACTCTGTTTCCATGCACTCTTGTCTCTTTTTATTTTGTTTAAATGATAGATCACATTCTTCCTACCATCTAATATAATTTTTTGTTTCTTCCAGGTGTTTGATCTCTCTGAGCTGCCCCCCTCTAAAGCCCTACAGCTGTGTACTCTTCTGCCCCCTGGCAGCGTGCGTGTTCTGGTGTGTGGGGGAGATGGCACAGTAGGCTGGGTTCTGGATGCCATTGATACCATGAAGCTAAAGGTGAGAGCTGAGGAGCCGAATAGTTGAGTGGGCTTGAAAACGTAATACATTATATTGAATTTGTTATTATATTGTTGTTTCTTGGGTTATTAAAATATTGTCTGTGTTTGTCTGTCTCTCATTATGTATAGGGTCAGGATCAGTTTATCCCTCTTGTGAATATCCTGCCATTGGGCACAGGCAATGATTTATCAAACTCTTTAGGATGGGGAGCAGGATATGCTGGAGAGATCCCAGTAGAACAGGTGCTTAGGAATGTTCTAGAGGCTGAGGTAGTCAAGATGGACAGGTGAGACCCTGGCTGTGCTGTAAAGTCTTGTATTATGAGGGATGGCTTTTGTCATTTAAATTAGTTTTGTATATCTGCTGTGAATGTTTTAGGTGGAAAGTTCAAGTTGTCTCCAAAGGAAACTATTTTCGTAAGCCAAAGGTCAGTACATATGATATATGATCGACCAGTAGGAGGATGTACCCCAAAATGCAAATTATTTGTATGCTAAGCAATTTTTAACAACCAATTTATTAGCATAAAATTCCATGACATACAGTATTTGTTAAATCAAGCATGACATGTTCAATTCATGAAGAAAACAGATTAATATTTTAGCTTAAGGTTGTTTTCTCGCCAGGTGTTGTCCATGAATAATTATTTCTCAGTGGGTCCTGATGCTCTCATGGCACTGAACTTCCATGCGCACAGAGAGAAAACGCCCTCTTTTTTCTCCAGCCGAATCATCAATAAGGTCCGTCTTTTAATTTTTCATTTCAGCGGAAAATTTAATCAAAAAAGCATCTAAGATTGTTCCTATATGGCAAGAATGTTTATTGTGTGATAAACTGCATATTTCAATGTGAAAACATTTAGATCTATAAAGCTATCTAAATACCTTTATTTAACTTTAAGTTTGCTTAGTTTACTTTTTCAAAATAATTTATTGATTGTACAGACTGTATATAACTGAGAAAATGCCATGATTTTGGAGTTCATTTATACATCCATAGTTATAATATAATCTTCTCACCTCGTAGCAGCAAAATTGTTTTGCAATAAAACAGTTCACTTCACTGTACAGTTCACTGTACCTAAAAAAAAGTACCTACTACTAGTTGGCCTATTACACAATTTGTCCTGTATTAGCGCAATACTAGTTTCCCCTGTTTCATTAAAAACAGAAGTGTTTTGTAAATACATGGCTAATAGTGCTGACGTTTGTCTTTTCTCACAGGCAGTGTACTTCCTCTATGGTACCAAAGATTGTTTAGTGCAAGAATGTAAAGATCTGGATAAGAGGATTGAGGTAAATATTTAAATTTGCTTACTAAGGCAAGTGCTTCAAGGACATAGTGTTTTCTGATTGTTTCCTTTGTTGTCGTCATCATATGATTAGTGTGTTCTCTGGGAGTTTTAGGCTTGACATGAACTTCCTGCTTCATTACTGTGGTGTCTCAATAATGATATAATGATGATTAATGCTGTTTCAGAACTCTATTAGAAAGCAATAATAGAAATGCATACGTTGTCTCTTTTCGAATATACTACACAACTTTTGAAATCTGAACAAATTTTAAAACCACTTTGTAAACGGTCACAGAGGAAAACCAGCCATCATACACTAAACAACTGAGGATCATACACTACCAGACATTAAAGTTGTTCTTGTTGCTAGGAGACATGTGACAAATGAAAACAATATGTGTTCTACAGTCAGCTCAAAATATCAAACATGTTTGATATCCTTGATGGAATTGTAGTTTGATGCTATAAAGTTGTAGTTTGTGACCATCATACACTATACAGTATTCTGTAAAATCAAACTCAAATCTGCAGACTGGCTCTGACTTTCAGCAACTAGCGTCAACTTAGAATTACAAACGAATAAAAAGTGTTAAAAAAATTACTTTTGGTTACTGATTCCTGGTGCTTATGTAAGAACAGGTTTTACTTTCTTTACAGCTGCATTGTAATTTCTGCACCACTAGCAGCACCAAATGGATTTTTTTAAACAGGTTTCCCAAATATTGCCTTATCTACCATTGTTCATACAGACCTAATCCAAATGTCATGAGACAGAAGCTGATATCAGTAGACCCTGCAATGTTGAAAGCACTGCAGTGTTTACAATCTACTAATATACATTTTTTTTGTGTTTATAAACATGAAATAGGTATAATAAGTATTTTAAAATTAAGAAGCTGAACACAAAATGCAGTTTTTGAGATAGTAGTCACCTCATTAACATGCTGTAGCCACTAAACAACAGCATAAACTGCAAGAAATCATGTTTCCAATATATGTTACTATAAGTTTATAGTTTCTCTTTATTTCCACACCTATCCACACAATGTCTGGCATGATTATAGTTTTAATAATCATGAATGCTTACTTTTGTCTCTTTAGTTGGAGCTGGATGGAGAGCAAGTAACTTTGCCCAGTCTGGAAGGGATAATAGTGTGCAATATTGGCTACTGGGGCGGTGGCTGTAGACTTTGGGAGGGAATGGGAGATGAGCCCTATCCACCAACACGGTGAGAATCCAGATACCACTATATCTGCTATACGCTTATATACTCTACTATACTATACTCTACTATACAGACATATACATAGATTTTGAAATTGAATTAGAATTGAATTTAAATAAAACTTCATACCTGTAAATCTTGATCAGAGTAGGATGACCTTTGAAAATTCCCTCTATTTAAAGGGGTCATATGATATTGCTAAAAAGAGCATTGTTTTTTGTATTTGTTGTAATTTAATGCGTTTATGCAGTTTGAGGTTCAAAAACATTATTTCCACATACTGTACATGATTGTTGCTCCTCTCTGCCCCGCCTTTCTGAAACGCTTCGATTTTTACAAAACTCATCGTTGATGGAAACTGAGGTGTTCTCTGATTGGCCAGCTATCCAGTGGGGACATGATTAAAATGATTAAAATGACTCATACTGTCTCTTTACACGTTGCGTTGCGCTGCGTTGCACTGTGCCGCATAAACATAACACCATGGGCCCGTTTCAATAAGGAGGTTCAACCAACTCTGAGTTTAAACTTGAACTGTGAGTTGCGTTACCCTGAGATGGGAAACTCAGAGTTTTCGGTTTCAGAACAGCTGAACTGAGTTAGTTCAGTCCACTCTGAGTAGGTTGACTCTGGGTTTAGCACGTGAACCCCGACTATGAAAAGCCCTGATCAATGGAGCTCCGAAATTATGATTCACCATGGCAACAGCTCCCCCCAAAAAGACGTCTGCATACTTTGAGTCAATGCTTAACTTTTTTTCTTAATCACTGTTATAATATCACAGAAAAAAACTGCAGAACGGTAGGTTATTGAACTAATATTAATTTTCATGGTATCCCACAGGCAAAGGAAAAAAAAGAAAGAAAAAAAAACAGAAATAAAACGGCTATAAAAACACAATCAATCAGGTAATAGTCTAATGCTCTTTTCACATAATTAAATACTCTCTAATCTAAATGGTTGCATTTCTCAATTAGAGTAATGAAATTAACATTTGACTTTATTCAGCCAACAGAAAGAAGGCTTGCAAAATAATACAGATGAAATGAAGATGGCCACAATACCAAGTATTAGAAGAATATTAAAATCCAACATGAAAAAGAATAATGTTTCTCATAAAGAGTGTTAGAGTAAGGCACACTTTTTTTTTACCACTCTACAAATGCTGCACAAATGTGCTCTACATCCCTGCTGTTAAATAGAAAACTACCATTTAAAAATGCTACTGCTCAAATAAATACATGCAGCATGCACTTGGATATTGCAAAAAAAAAAAACATCTAAATAATCCTGTATATATTAATAAAATAATCCTATGTATAAAAGGTCATGCCGTTATTGTGTTTGCATGTCTGCATTAATGTGTCTGCATGATGAAAATATGTGTAATGAATGAATGCACCTGCACTGCAAAAATGCTGTTTCCGATCAAAATAGCTAAATATTCTTAAAGGAGTAGCTCACTTTCAGAACGAAAATTTAAAGATAATGTACTCACCCCTTTGTCATCCGAGATGTTTATGTCTTTCTTTCTTCAGTCGTAAGGAAATTGTGTTTTCTGAGTAAAACGTTTCAGGATTTCTCTCCATATAATGGACTTCTATGGTGCCCCCAAGTTTGAACTTCCAAAATGCAGCTCCAACGGGCTCTAAACCATCACAGCTGAGGAAAAAAGGGGCTTATCTAGCAAAATTATGGGTTATTTTCTAAAAAAATTACAATTTATATCCTTTTCAACCTTAAATGCTCACCTTGTTTAGCTCGGCAAGACGAGCGTTTGAGATTAAAAAGTATATAAATTGTAAATGTTTTTAGAAAATAACCGATCGTTTCGCTAGATAAGACTCTTCTTCTTCAGGTGGGGTCATTTAGAGCCCTTTGAAGCTGCATTTAAACTACATTTTGGAAGTTCAAACTCGGGAAGTCCACTATATGAAGAGAAATCCTGAAATGTTTTCCTCAAAAAACACCATTTCTTTATGACTCAAGAAAGAAAGACATGAACATCTTGGATGACAAGGGGGTGAGTACATTATCTGTAATTTTTTGTTCTGAAAGTGAACTACTCCTTTAAAACAAGATGCATTTTTTACATAAGAAAAAATTATATTAGGTATTTAGTCATTTAAGTATATTTTTCTTATTTTTTCAAATTATCTGCGCATGGGGTAAGAACAACAATAATCTTGTTTCCATTTGCATTAAGATTATTTTTCTTGTTTTAAGTAAAATTCACTAAATTTACATTCCGAAACACTCACTAAAAATAATTTTTGCAGCGTAAATGAATGAATGAATGAGGTATTTAAACATCACTTACACTTTAAAAAGGGGGAGGAGACCATAAGAAACTCTGGGTTTACCGAAGAAAACCTGCTCCTGACCAGGTTAGGTTCACAGAGTAAGTTACCAAGGTAACTGACTCTGAGTATAAGTTACCTTTCTTTCAGAAACAGGCTTGACTTACCCTGCTTTCTCAGGTTTGACAAACCTCCCATTCTGAAACGGAAAACCCAGAGTTTCCCTCATTTCAGGGTTGACATACTCAGAGTTTTTACTTAACCTCCTTTCTGAAACGGGCCCCATGTCTGCATCTGTGATCATAGAACGAGAAACATCAAGCACTACTCTACACTGCTCAAAACCCGTGTTTAAATAGTCAGTACTGAATTCTTTAAATATACAGGCCATCAGTAAAAAGCACAAGCTGTCCTTGCAACATTGGAATTGCCCCACTTTATAGCCTTAACCCTTTGTGTACAGCTGGCATTGTAAGATGGAAACAATCCTGTTGTAAATATAACTTAACCACTGATTTCTAGTTGTGTCCTTATTTGAAAGGCAAAACAAAGCACTTTCGCTTTCGCAATGAAACACACTGTCTCCACAACATGGCGGCTGCAACACTACTACAAAAGTTACGCCTTATTTGTTTCCATAAACGGGCAGTCTTACGCTAATCTACTCACCCCATGACGTGGACAAGTGGGGGCGTTTTTGAATGAGCCATTTTAGGGAGGTGTGGCTGAGTCTTAACTTTTATATTAAATATCTCCTTGGTTTTGAGACTTTAAGATTTGCAACTTTACAAATCTTATCTATGCGCGAACAGCTTGTAACCCTCCAAAGACAAAGGAAAACAAGAAACTGCATCATACGACCCCTTTAATTAATATTTTCTTTGTCTTTTTTCTTTCTTTAGTGTTGATGATGGTTTATTAGAGGTTATGGGGGTGTATGGATCATTCCACTGTGCACAGATCCAGGTGAAACTGGCCAATCCAGTGAGGCTGGGACAGGCACATACAGTACGGGTAAGACATGTTCTTTACTCATACAGCTTAAATGGTTCTTAAGTGTGAGTCACTACAGCATCTCTACTTTAGGGTGTGTCTATAGCAAGTTTGTTCAATCTTTTTTTTTTTTTTTTTTTTTTTTAGTACACAGTCAATATAATCATGTAAATGGGTAGTTGATAGTAGGCAGTAAAAAATGCTTATTTTGTAAAAGAAAACTTTTGAAGACGAAATTCATATTTTTATGTAGTGTGAAGTGAAAATATAAATGGTCACAACATGATGTGACAGCAAAAATGAAGAAAAAACTCTTAATAATGTGTATGAATATCATGACAGAGATTTATCTTTATTGTTAGACTATTATTTTACTATAGTGTGATTTATTTAATATGAAATTATAATTAACATAATTCTTCCCCATGACTTGTTAGACAATTTTAATACAAATTTTGACAACAAGACAGAAAATTATACTCTTTTAGGATGAGTGATATTTATATCTCCCATTTTGCAATACTCCTTTGCTTTTTTGTGGTAGCTGGTATTGAAGAGTTCACGGATGCCAATGCAGGTGGATGGAGAACCGTGGGCGCAGGGTCCATGCACCATCACCATTACCCATAAGACAGAAGCCCTTATGCTATACCACAGTGCAGAACAGACAGATGATGATTCCAGCGCCTCAGAGGCTGAAGAACCCTCAGCCGATCACATTGACACAGCAAGCAACACACGGCAAACAGTGTCTTAGTAAGGCAGAGTCTTAGTAGGGCTGTAATCACTGTTTGTCTGTGCTATTTCCATCCCAGAAAGTGGCATAGCATGAAAGGAAGACACCCTGATGTGACAAATGTCTGACGTCATAAACGTAAATGTACATAATGTGCATGTGCTGCTCTAGTAATAACATCTGCAGTGGTTATTTCTGAGAGTGTAAAAGCCCCTTTCTCTCTCAAGCACAGCTCCTGCTGTTCGCAAACTGTCCACACGATGTCTGTCTCTGTTGAAACATAGGTTTTGTAGATTTGTGTGCATAATTTTTTTTTTTCTCCTAGGGAGTGTTACCTGGAAGCTCTAAGCAGTGGCTCAGGTTTTAGCCATTTAGTCCACAGTGGATTCGTATTTAGCTGTAAGCAGAGCTCAGGCAATCATTAAAAAAAAAATCAGTCAAATGGAGAATGTTCCAAAGCAAGCTGCTTAGACACATGTTTTGCACTGATCTTGAGTGCCATAGGTATGTGAATATACAACTCACTGCATAAATCTTGTATTTGAGTTGTATAATTTAAGCTGTGCAATAATTTTGTTTAGGTCTTTATGTTTTGTTACTCCTTTCGTGAAACACCTTTGCACTGCTTGAATTTAAAGTAGATTGTGAATGAATGTGCCATTGATGTCTTATTATTTTGCAACTGTTCCACTTGTGTTACTGGGTTTGTTTTTGAAATGGCAGTAGTATGTTTCAGAGCACTGGATTTGCATACAATTCTTTATTTTGTTGTTTGCATATGCTGATTATCAGGCATTTTTATTGTGTTTTATTCATTATTCATTTTCTCCTCTTTTCCATAGAGATTTGTTACATTTTTATTCATCCTGCTTGAGTAAAATTGACCTTGCTTAGAATATAACCACCTTAATAGGCTTTCTGAGTGTTTTCTTTAGTCTGACTTGGTTTCAGTGCAATTGTAGCCATAGGAACAGTAATGTTCTTGAAAAACTAAGCCAGGATAGAAAAGGAAAAACAGCTTTAGGAGTGGTAATATGTAATGTCATACTTTTTATGTAATCTATGGCTTTCCTATTAGTAAAGCACATGACATTCTCTCCCTAAACTAGTGTCACCTCTTTTTGCAGGAGTTGCACATATTATCCATTAGAACCTTGTTTGAGAAATCTGATGTAATGTATTTAAGTAGTTTATCATTTGGTTTATTTTTTTCCGTAGTTAATTTCATTAAGTGATTTTTTTCTGAAACAATCTTACAGATTCTTAAAGAGAACTGTATTCTAAATGGCAGCCGTTTTTCATACATTATTGTGAAGGAGATTTTGATAGTTTTTTTGGACGCTAAAAGGTTTACAAGAGTGTTACCAAAATACTCTATAAGGTATATGTCCTTTTTCCTCAGCAAAGACTGAATATTTTTCCGTTAAAATATCATCATCAGTTGTATATCAAAATGTAGACTGCTGTATTAGTCCTTAAAGCAGGTAATGTCTGAAAACTTGAGAATGCTTCTATACATGGAGCAAGGATAGAATCAAAATTTTAATATATATATATATATATATTTTTTTTGTCATGATTTTTTTTTTCCATTATGTTTATATGTATATTATATGTAATTGCTCTTTCTCCTTTTTTCCTTAAGACACCTGTCCTGTTCCTAAAATGTTTCACATACTCCAAACGTGTCCATGGGAATACAGATAGTTGATCATTTTAATTCTTTAGAAGTGTTAAATGAAATGGGATTCTCTATATTAAAGGTTGAAATATTTTGCACTGACCTCTGTATGCTAGAAACATGACACGTGATTATACCCATGGCTTATGTCTTGTTTTTCAAACGCAAATGAAGCCTAGTTTTTATCTGACAGTTTATTAGCTGTTCCTGCATTGTTTAATGTGTAACTAGGCTTGTTTGTATGTGCCCAGATAGCATACTAACATATATTACAATCTGAAGATGATTCAGCTAAATAATTTAATTAAATTAGAACATAAAGAATACTTGGTCAAAGATGTGGTTTATTTTTTATTATTGTTTTTGACATTTTTATTGTTTTTATTTTTACACTGAAAACAATATGAGCTGCACAAATTAACAATCACCATTACAGAACCCATAACAATTTCACAAATGTGATCATTACAACAGAAGATGAGAAAGAAAGAATAATATATATATATATATATATATATATATAATATATTTATTCTTATGAGACATGGACATGTCATGCCTTTATAGGTAACATTCATTGGTATCATTATGAAAAATGTGAAATATATTTTTTAATGTAGATTTTTTAAATAACATTCAGTTACTCTATGTATCAACCAAAATTGTAATATTGCAAAAAGCAAACAATAAACGCCTTACCACTAAACTAAACTCTATGCTATATTTTTAATTGATATATTTCCTGCAAAGTGAATCGATTTTACTATTTTAGAAATGTCAAAATTAATGTGAATGGACTACTTTTTCCTCATACACAGAGAGATATATTAATATAAATATCAGCTGTATTTAATTTGAGCAAGACTATTACAGACACATTTTTTGTTACCAAAGTGTTCTAGAATCACTTCCCAACATTATATATCTGTTATAACGTTTTGATTTACAAGTATACTTGACTACTGATGTTGAATGTTTCATTTTCAACATGCATTTAACACCTGTTGGTTTGACAAAAAAAATGCAAATTCTTAAAAACTGACTGGACCCAGCCAGGATACTTTGATCAGGAACCAAGGCAACTCTATCTGGAGCACACTGTTAATGAACTTTGCCCATGTGATAAAACCAACAAATGTCACGATCATGTGAAGTTTAACACCTCAAACAGCTCACAACTAAAATCAGCAAAAATAACAGAATTCAGAGAACAAAGTAAGATTATATAATGTGTCACATTTGCAAACCACATATGTACACTGGATTTCCCCCTTTCTGGATTAATGACGCACAACCACTTACTCAACTTGATTTTGGTCAATTGTAGCAATCAAGTCAAATATTTTTGTATAATGACCACGAAACTATTTAACTGACTTGTCCTGCACATCTTCAACTGAAAAATATTCACCATAACTGTGCAGTCTTGTTCTTCTCAAATCATTTCAGCCTAAATCAATATTTAAGTTTTGGTTGCCATACAATAGGGTCTCATCATTGCAAATGCAATACAAACCCCTTCACGTTGTTGTTAGCCTTTAGATATCATCCATCCATCAATCAATTTTTTTGGTTAACATTACATTATACATGAATAGATTAAATAGATTAAAGGACTGTATTTTGCATTCTGTACACAACACACCTAAAATATTATTTGCATCTAAACTGGCTTGATTAAACCCCATGTATGAAAACTCTGTTAAGATATTTTTAATATACCATATTCAATTTTGCCCGTAAAGCTTTCATAAAACTCGAACATTCTGGTTGTGTTGACTTTTACTGCATGGATGAAAAGATGAGAGAATATTAGACATATTTTAATTTCAAAGATAAACAAAACAAACAATTCAACTTCTATACTTTCAGTTGCTGAGCTTGCACAAAGACACAGAAGAACCATTTGAGAAGATCCAGAAAGCTGGGTACACAGCCTCAGTGAAAGGAAAGACAAATGTGTGGAATGGGTATGCCCGGTCCTGCACAGTATAAAATGTTGCACTTCCCTCATCACAGTCCAGCAGGACACCCACACGGCTTGGGCTGGGATTCTGCACCACCGTCTCGATGCTGTTGTGCCATGCAGAAAGCTTCACGTTAAACCACTCCACACACCAGGAATCTGCATTACGCCCCAGACGGCTAGAGGGACCCTTGCGGTCGATTCTTCCATAGGCAAGTCCCAATCCGCAGAAATTGTTACTGCTCATTTTGATCTCCCAATAATGACGGCCCTGAGAGAAACCCTTTGTGCAGAGCACTTGGGAACAAACAGAAAAGCGAAGGGGAATATCTGGATAATGAGCTGGGTCATCCGAGACTGTTGCTTTGGTGTTGTTTTCAGACAGGGAGATCCGCTTGTGAGCTGTTCTGACATCAAAATTGAGGATAGTGCCATCTAGACAGGAGATACACAAGCATATAGATGTAGTGATGAACAAGTAGATAAAATCTAAAGTATGTTAAACTCACATTTAAGAAGGTCACTTCTCTTAACAAAGTTCTGCCCAGCTGGTAAACTAGCAGGTAAATCTGTAAAGAGACAAAGAGAAAATAATAAAAAGCTTTCAAAACGTATTAGGGACTAAAAATTTTAGGCATTCATTTCCCAACAGCACTGTTAGCCAGCTATGGTTCTTCTGTCTTTACCCACAAAAAGTTTCAACACACATTTGCAAACTTGTGAGGAACTTGTGAACTATAGCTCTCATCCTGTGGTTAGAAGCATAGTTTCTTCTATCATGTAGTACATTCTATTTATTTCATTCTATATATACAGTCATGTGAAAAAGTTAAGACACCCTGTTGAATTCCATGGCTTTCTGTATCAGGACATAATAAAATTTTTGAAAATAAAACCTCAGTTGAATAACAACACTTGACAAATTGCACTATGTCATTATTTATTTAACAAAAATAAAGCCAAAATGGAAAAAGCCATGTGTGACAAAGTTAGGACACCCTTACTGTTAACACCCTCTGAATTAAGAGGGTAAGTAACAGTCAGACACTGCTAAAAAAAACACCTTTGATTAACTGACCTTTAGCACCTCTATAAAATCAGACGTTTTGGCAGTTTTCTGGTCTGGAGCCTTCAGGTGTGTGTTACCATAATGCCAAAGAGGTAAGACACCAGCAATCATCTTAGAGAAGCAATTGCTGCTGCCATCAATCTGGGAAGAGTAGTATGGCCATTTCCAAACTATTTGGAGTTCATCACTTGAGTGAGGATGTTTATTCACAAGTGGAATAAAATCAAAACAGACACCAATCCTCCCAGAAGTGGACATGCTAGCAAATTCACCCCAGGATCAGACTGGTTAACGCTCAGAGAAATGGCAGGCAACTCAAGAACTACATATCAGACTCTATAGGCCTCAGTTAACATGGTAAATGAAAAAGTACATGAAAGTACAGTTAGAAAAATATGGAACAATAATGGCATGTTTGGAAGGTTTTTGGCAGAAGAAAGCCTCTTCTACTTTAAATCATAGCAGCGTGGTCTAGGTTTGCAAAGTTGCATTTGAACAAATCATAATACTTCTAGAACAATGTCCTTTGAACAGACAAGACCAAATAGAGATGTTTGGCCATAATGCACAGTGCCAAGATTGGTGAAAAACTGAAGGGCATATCAGCAAAAACACCTTCAAAAATCACTTGCTGGTGGAGAGGTGATGATTTTGGGCTTGTTTAGTAGCCACAGGACCAGGGCACCTCACAGTTACTGAACTGAACATGAACTCCTCTGTATATCAAATTATTTTAAAATCAAATGTGTGGCCATCCATCCAACAGCTAAAGTTGGGCCAAAACTAAAGTCCAGACCTCATCCTGACTGAAATGCTGTGGTGAGAGTTGTGCATAAACAAATGCCAAAACTCAATAAACTGGAGCAATGTTGAAAAGAAGAGTGGACCAAAATTCCTCCAGAATGATGTGAGAGACTGATAAAGTCATACAGAAAAAGATTACTTCAAGTTATTGCAGCTAAAAATTGGATCTACAGGCAATTGAATCATAGGGTGTCCTAAATTTGTCACACACTGCTTTTCCCTCTTGGCTGTATTTTTGTTAAATAAATAATGACACAGTGTGATATGTCATGTGATGTAGTTTATCTGAGGATTTATTTTCCAAATTTTAAGACCTGCCAAGGATCAGATAATTTTTTATTATGATTACAGAAAACCATTGAAATTCAATAGGGTGTCCTAAAGGGTGTCCTGTTTTTCATGTGATTGTATATCTATATATTTTAGTATGTAAACAACCAGTGCCATTTTTGAAGAGTACACGTGCATATATTAATACTACTTTGTATGGGAACTGCAACCCTGCATGAGATTCTGTCATTTAAAAACACTCTCTTGGCCATTCCTGGGATTCGGTGCCTTTTGTTTCCCCAGAAAAGATCATGATAGTATTGCCTTAAAATTTCAAAACATAAATTTTAAAGTTGTCTTTGACATAACACATTTTTTACTTTAATGTATTTTCTTGATAATTAAAAAACATTTACATTATTTTAAACCACCAAATATCCCCCTTGTGTCTGCCATTTTGATGATGAATACAACACTCAAAATGAGTGATTTTGTTTTAGATTTTTCTTGTTGTTTGGTATATCAGTAATAGTTTTCTCTAATGTACATATATTTTCCAAGTATTAAATTAAATGTTTTTTAAATAATAAAGGTTTTTAGCTTGTCCCTCAAAATATTGTCCACCCTGTTATATTGGACTACTTAAATATGCTTAAAGTTCAAAAGGTGTTATTTATGTCAAAGACAACTTTAAAATGTATGTTCTAAGGTGATAATATCATAATGTTTACTGTGGACACAAAAGGGACCAAATCCCAGGAATGACCTTAATGCTTCATGAGTAAAATCTGCAGTCTCTTCTGGAATTACAGTATATGTTGGAGTTTTGGAGCACCGACCTCTTACAGTAAAGATTAAATTTAGGAGGACATGATTGAACAAGAACTATTTCGACATACTTATATCAGGTATTTCTACAGTTCTAGGTGTGATGTCAAGCAAGTTTTCCATGCTTTTGGAGAAAACAGGATTTGGTCCTTTAGAGGGATTCCTAGGCTCTGGCAAAGAAGATATACATATAATGTTAGAATCATTTCTAAGAAATATTATTTTAATCCAGATTCCTTTGCAGATCAATTTGAGAAAATCTCTGTGAACAATAAGAAACTAATACAGGCCCCTTCTGAATATGTTCAACACGCATAACAGTAAGCAGACAAACAGTAATAGTTTTAAAATAATGAACATGTGGAGGGGTGGTCAGAGCTTACGGTTTGGTCTCTGGTCTTTACGCTCTTTGTTATCCTTCTCAACTTTATTAGCACTCTTGTCTATGAGGAAATAGAGAAGAACAATGAGATAAAAGAGTTCATTTTTATGTATGTTTTTTATGGCTACAAAATGCTATTTAAATAATATGTATATAAGCAGTTGACTTACTGGAACTTTTCTGTTTAGCTCCTGAAGCCTTGGCTTTGGAACCACGGCCTGGACTGGGAGATCTCATGCGTGCTGAAACATTGGGAGAAAAATGATTTAAAAATGAATAAGAAAAAATAGTGATGAATGGATGGATGGGTTTAGGTTATACTGAATCAAGAGGCAACAAAAGCCCAATCAGTTGCATAGGAGTTACAACTTACACATTTCTCTTGGATTTGGCAGGAAGGCAGGAATCTCACTTGGCATTCCACCGAATTGGATTCCTAGACCTAAAGGATAAGAAAACGTACTCGGTTACTAACGTAACCTCTGTTCTCTCTAGAGAGGGAACGAGTACTGCGTAAGTATCTTACGCTAGGGGAAAATCCTTTTCTGCGGGATATTGAAGCCAAAAATTATCCTTAATTTTGAAATAATGTAAAGCGCGTTGCAGCAGTGTACAGACATAGGCGACACAGCTTGCGCGCCTATTGGCTGCTCTGCGGCAACTGCAGCAGCCTATTAGAGCGAGGCCTGACGCGACGCCAGATCCAATGGGGGCATTTCGCGCCCTTTGCGTCGCTTCGCGCCCTTTTCGTAGCTTCCCGCCTAAAAGGGCGTGGTCTAGACCTATAAAGACCGCTCATAGGCAGCTATTATCTGGTTTTTCATCATCGAAGCAACCAGAGTGTGCGCATGCACGGCAAGATCTCTAGAGAGAACAGAGGTTATGTTAGTAACCGAGTACGTTCTCTTACGAGAGGTCTCTCGTACTGCGTAAGTATCTTACGCTAGGGGACCCAGTGTAAAATGCCGTGCATGCTGAGATCTGACACCAAAGACCCAAGGGCGAAAGCCCAGGGTTCATACAGTTCATAATCACCTATAGAACTCACAGGGAGTCCGGGGAAGAGGGAGGGGCAACGCCGCACTCTTCCACATAGTGCAGCGTCACGCAGACGCTAAGTAAACGTACATACAGGGCGGGGTTACGGCCTGAGCTGACGTAAGAATAAGGGTCTTCACACAGTTTGCTCAGACACATCTTGTGCTATTACTTTCACTGTCGACCCTAGAGCTGTGCTCAGTAGACGCGGCATTCCGAGCTGATAACATCAGGTCAGACAACACTGAACATCTAGACTGACAGCAATCTGGCCTGTAAGGCGGGAACCTCCAGGTTGTAAAACCTTATAAATGTAGACGGAGAGGCCCAGCCCGCCGCCGTACAAATATCTTGCAAGGCAATCCCACTCGACCAAGCCCACGATGAGGCCACGCCCCTCGTGGAATGTGCTCTGACACCTAGCGGGCACTGCATGCCCTTGGAAGCATATGCCAACGCAATAGCATCAACTATCCATCTGGATAAGCTCTGTTTCGACGCAGCCAGTCCCTTGGGACGCCCGTAAAACGAAACAAAAAGCTGCTCTGTCTGTCTAAAAGCAGACGAGCGAGACACGTAAGCTCGTAATGCCCTGACTGGGCATAGGAGGCTCACGTCCGTTTCCTCATCATTGACTGGTAGGGCTGACAGCGCAATGATCTGTGCCCTAAACGGTGTGTTGAGTGATTTTGGAACGTAACCATGTTTGGGTTTGAGTATGACTTTAGAGTCATTAGGTCCAAATTCCATGCACGTCGCGCTCACTGAGAGTGCGTGCAAATCCCCTATGCGCTTCACTGAAGCGAGAGCCAGCAGAAACACAGTCTTAAGAGACAGGTATTTCAAATCAATCGTCTGCAGAGGCTCGAATGGTGCACCTTTCATGGCCTCTAGTACCACAGAAAGGTCCCATACGGGGACTGAGGGAGGTCTTGGGGGATTTAGTCTTCTAGCTCCCCTCAGGAAGCGAATAACTAAATCGTTCCTTCCTATTGACTGACCTAGCGTTGTGCTCGAAAACGCTGTTATGGCCGCCACATAGACTTTGAGCGTGGACGGGGTTCTGCCCTTGTCCAGCAGCTCTTGTAGAAAGGAAAGCACCTCCATCACACCACAGTTAGTGGGTGACGAGCCGCGGGCTGCGCACCAGCCCGAAAACACTGACCATTTTGAGGAATAGAGCGTAGAAGGGGCTCTAGCCTGCGTGATCGTGTTTAATACTCCTTTAGGGAGTTCATCATATATTCGCTGGTGGCCCAGACATGAAGGGACCACAGCTCTGGGTGAGGATGCCAAATCGAGCCGCTGGCCTGAGAGAGAAGGTCTCTCCTCACTGGTATCTGCCACGGGGCAGTGCTCGTCAGCTGCATCAGCGCTGGGAACCAGGGCTGGTTTTCCCAAAACGGTGCTATCAGCAGTATTGAACATCCAGGAGAGAGAGACGGGGGGAAAAACATAGAGATGACGGCGGGGCCATTCGTGGGCCAGCGCGTCTCTGCTTTTTGAGTAAAATTCCAGACAGTGAGCGTTGTTCGGAGACGCAAACAGGTCTATTTCCGCTCTGCCGAATTTTTTCCACAGTAGTTGTACTGTCTGTGGGTGTAGAGACCATTCGCCTGCTGGAACATTGTTCCTGGACAGTCTGTCTGGCCCTATGTTTAGAAGACCCGGCACATGCGCTGCTTTCAGCGAGCGCAGGTTGCGCTGAGCCCATACCAGGAGGCGTTCTGATAGTCTGTATAGGTTTTTGGACCTGAGACCGCCCTGGCGATTTATATAGGAAACCACTGACATGTTGTCCGAGCGGACTAGTACATGGTTTCCTTTTATTTGGGGACAGAAGCGCATCAGCGCGTTCTGTACTACCAGCATTTCGAGGCAGTTGATATGCAGGAGCTTTTCCCGTTCTGACCACTGGCCAAAAGACGGTCTGCCCTCGAGCAGAGCCCCCCATCCCGAGGTGGATGCGTCCGTAGACACCACTTTTATTCTCGAGGAAGTCCCCAGGCTTACACCTAACTGGTACCAGTCGATTGCTCTCCACGGTTTCAGGGCTGTGACACATTTCTGATTGACCGTGAGACGAAGCCGACCGGACGCCCACGCTTGACGCGGGACACGCGCTTTCAGCCAGAACTGCAGTGGGCGCATACATAGCAGACCCAGCTGAAGAACTGATGATGCTGAGGCCATAAGACCCAGCATTTTCTGAAATTTTTTGAGCGGGACAGACGCGCCGCAGCGGAACGAGCCCGCTGTGCGCTGAATGTCTGCTACGCGCTGTGGTGACAGCCGCGCTATCATTGACAGCGAGTCCAATTCTGTGCCCAGGAAGGAAGTTTTCTGACTGGGGGACAGGGAGCTCTTCGCCCAATTGACTCTGAGACCCAAATTCTCGAGGTTATCGAGTAACATGGTCGTATGCTGTACAAGCACTGAGCGAGACTGCGCTAGAATCAGCCAATCATCCAAATAGTTCAGAATGCGCACGCCTTTCAGTCTGAGAGGAACGAGCGCTGCGTCCATGCACTTCGTAAATGTACGGGGTGCCTGGGACAAACCGAACGGCAGGACTGTGTACTGATATGCCTGGCCCTCGAAGGCGAATCTCAAAAATCGCCTGTGACGTGACGCTATCTGTATTTGAAAATACGCGTCTTTCAGATCCACTGACACGAACCAGTCTCCTTGGCGAACTTGCGCGAGGATTTTTCTGGTCGTGAGCATCCTGAACTGACGCTTCACCAGCGCTTTGTTCAGTTGCCTTAGATCTAATATGGGTCTGTGACCACCGTCTTTTTTCGGTACCAGGAAATATCTGCTGTACAGCCCCCCTTCGCTTTGAGCTTGAGAAAGGGGCTCTATGACCCCTTTGCTCAATAGTTTCGCCACTTCGGCTCGAAGCAGGTGTGCTGCTTCTGTCTGCATTGTGGTCTCGACGCGCGCTGTATAGCGGCGCGGGCGTCGGTGAAACTGTAGCGAATAACCTCCTTTTATAATGTCCAGCACCCATTTCGAAACCCCTGGAAGCTTTTCCCATGCGTTTGCATGAATAGCTAGAGGTTGAATACGAAGCGCGCTCCGTTCTATCCGTAACGGAGTGGTTTCGGTATGTTGTGGCACCAGAGACGTGCTCGTGACATTCGGGGCGTGGGGCACGCTGATAGCGGGAACTATTATGTCTGTGTGTGGATGTGGTTGTGTGGCAACAGGCACATTTAACACACTGCAAACACCGTTCGCCTGCATACACGTTAGTTTCGTTTTTACAGAAACCTTTTGACGTGCATAATGTGATGTCTGTGGGCACTGTGAAGTGGGCACGGTTACCACATGTGAAGCGCAATCGATCTGAGCCGATTTTATGTGCGCAGGGTCTGTATGACAGGTTGTGCTTGTGTGTAGAAATGGGCACTGGCGAGTGGGCATTTTGACTACACGTGAAACACCATCGGCCGTGGCCGGTTGTGAAGCGCAATCGATTCGAGTCGATTTTATGTGCGCTTAACCTGTTTGACAGGGTGTGCTTGTGTGTAGAAATGGGCACTGGGGAGTGGGCATTCTGACACGTGAAACACCATCGGCCGTGGCCGGGACACCAGAAAATACACTCTTTTTTGGATTTATCTGGGTAGCCGTGAGAACGTCTTTTGAGTACAGGCAAACGGGCGACAGAGCCGGTTTGTTGGCTGCAAAATACACTGGAACAGTCACATTCTTGGAACTGAACGAGCAAATACCTTTGGTGGGGGTCCAGCGACAGCGGGACTCGTGCACCGTCTTTTTCCTAGCTTTGCTAGGACAGCTTCAGAGGTTCCGGCTTTAGCTCGATTCTGGGCCGCTGCGAAGCTGCTGCGGCGGGCTGAGGCTGAGTTTGTGAGTTCTGCGCGGGCGGTCTTCCACGGCCGGCAACAGAACTAGAACGCTTCGGCAGGAAGTGCCTCATCGCCTGAGACGCTTTCTGTACCTCTGCGAATCTCTCCGCAAAATCCTTGACAGAGGATCCGAACAAGCCAGCAGGTGAGAGTGGGGCATCGAGGAACGCGGTGCGTTCGGACTCGGCCATTTCTGAAAGCGTCAGCCACAGATGCCTCTCGGTTGTCGTAAGCGCGGCCATGTTACGTCCCATGGCTTGTGCTGCAGACTTCGTAGCGCGAAGAGCGAGGTCCGTGGCGCTTCTTAGGTCCGGCACACAGATCGCTTCAGAGCCTTCCTCATCCAGCCTTCGGAGGAGGTCAGCCTGGAAGATCTGCAGCGTGGCCATAGTGTGCAACGCTGACGCGGCCTGCCCAGCGGCGGTGTATGCACGGCGGAGCAGGCTAGACGTTTGGCAACAGGCTTTTGAGGGCAGCGCCGACTTAGCACGCCGTCGAGTGGGGGGCGCTCCAGGACTTAGCCAGTTCTTCATGTAGCTCAGGAAGAAAAGGCGCCGGTTTCGTTGCACTTGAAGCGCGCTCCCCTTTTGGCAGAAAACAGCCGTCCAACCGGTTGTGAGCGGGCTGCTCTGGTGAGGACCACTCGAGGCCAAGGCTCGCCGTGGCCTGTGTGAGGATCCTCATCAATTCTGCCTCAATTGACGCTCTCGTACCTGACGGGGCGTGTGCGGGGGAGCGAGGTCCGCAGAGCTCTCCCAATCCTCACTGCACGATGCCAGAATAGAGCAGGAATCCTCCTCCATGACAGTCCCTTCGTCAGCAGCGTCGACGCAAACGGCGGGAGACAGCGGCCATTTAACGTCCGAGACGGGGGCTGACGAGATCGGTGAAGCTGGCGGGCGAACCGGCGAGCTTTGTCGGCTGAGGGGGAGTTCCGGAGCCCGCTGGGCACGGCGCTTCTTACGGCGCGACACCGCGGCGGGCGGGGGAGCAGGTTCAGTGAAGAATGCCACGCGAGTCCTCAGAGTCGCTAATGGCAATAGTTCGCAATGAGGGCAGCCGCCCTCAGCGAGCGCGATCACCGCGTGCTCCTCACCCAGGCAGGAAACGCAGATATCGTGGCGGTCCCCGTCGCTGAGTGTGGCTCGACATGAGCCGCAAGAAGGCATCTTTATAAAGACGCTTTGCTCTTTTATGATAAGTGTGTATTGCAGCGGCAACACACACTTATTTAGTGAAAGGATATTAGCGCCGGAAAGCGCAGCAGGAAGGCACGGAAGGCGGCGTGGCCAGCAGCTTCAGTGGCTCGTCCCGCTGAGATGCTTGCAGTCAAACGGCGGCTTCTTATCCGGCTCCAGCGATGCGTGTGCTTCGCTTGAAGGATGAAAAATCAGATAATAGCTGCCTATGAGCGGTCTTTATAGGTCTAGACCACGCCCTTTTAGGCTGGAAGCTACGAAAAGGGCGCGAATCGACGCAAAGGGCGCGAAATGCCCCCATTGGATCTGGCGTCGCGTCAGGCCTCGCTCTAATAGGCTGCTGCAGTTGCCGCAGAGCAGCCAATTGGCGCGCAAGCCGTTTCGCCTATGTCTGTACACTGCTGCAACGCGCTTTACATTATTTCAAAATTAAGGATAATTTTTGGCTTCAATATCTCGCAGAAAAGGATTTTCCCCTAGCGTAAGACACTTACGCAGTACAAGAGACCTCTCGTAAGAGAACATATAAAAACATATGTATACCAGAACTCTTGCTAGCATGCACTAAGACTTTGTGTGTTGCTGAACCAACTGCAAACATCAAAACATGCTGCACATTTTACAGAGTTCTGCACTAACACACCTGGTTTAAGTCGAAAGATTCTGTTTTCTGTTGGCTGCTCCATTAATTTGGTGATCCACTCCTTCAGTGCAACTGCAGAGGAATGATAACCTATCACCTCTTTACTTTCCACATTCATGCGAGGGTTATAGGGCTCAAAATTTACCACCGAGGGCAAATCCACAGAGGCCTGTGACAGAGAATGGTAAAGTCAAGAATACAAACCTATAAACTGCAGTGAATATAATTCAGGTAAGGTCTAAAAAGATCAAGAATAAGAGCATTAAAACTGGCTTTTACTTTTTGTAAGAGATCTTATACCAGTGCTCTTACACTGGACTTCACAAACTATATTTGATACCATATCATTTCTAAGCCACAAATAACAGTACTAAAAATTACAAATGTATATCATACATTACATTTGGTTACATAATCATACTCTGGATCACCTTTAAGAATGCTAGGGACTGCGACTTGTCCAGCAGACTGTTGATCTCATGTTTGGTCCTGTTCATCTTCTCGACGTTCTCATTAAATTTCTTCATCAAGGAGACCAGTTTGCTCTGACCTTTCTCCTGTTCCTTATCAATAGCAAGCATGGCTTCTTTCTCATCTCGGTCGATCATTTCTCTGATCTGCCTGTATTCTGCCTCAAGAATCCGTTTACGGGTTGTAGCTAGGTCCTGGAAAGCAAAAAAAGAAAATCTTTATCTGATTCTGCTAAAGACTCAAAAAGTAAAAATAATATTTGCCAACCTTTAATTTGCTTTGTTGCTCCTTCATCTGTGTGATAACTTGCTGATTTTTGTCAGTTTTGACATCAAGGATGTTGAGCTTGTCAGTCAAGTCAGTCTAAAAATTGTTTAAGAATAACAACAAAGTATTTTAGGGAATCCCTTCATTGCCACATGTTTCAGATCATACAATCCTACTAAACGTTTACATATCAAAAAATACAAACCCTCAAAACAAACAAACACATATTACAATTAAAGACACTATGTTTTTGTTATTTGTATAGAGACAGTTAAAATCAGCATGTCAGATAAAAAATAAAATACACAAAATTTGTGTAGTTTATCTAAAAAAGTTGTACAATAGTTTGTTATGGTTGTCAATTTTAAACTAACTGAGCAGCATTGAAAGAGTAGTCCGACAGCACCGAAATGTTACACTGTTTGTATTCTGCTTTCTGTGTCTCTGTTCACACTGTGGATACTTTAGGTGGATTCTTTAAATTTAACAATTAAAGGGCAAGTACAGCCCTTTGTAACTTAAATATCCAAGTCTTCCGGTTTCATCTGGTTAATTATGCTGCTTGATAATGCAGACTATTTGTTATTATATTAATTTAATTTACTGTCAATATCATCTTTAGTTGTTTAGAACAGGGTTTCTTTTACAATTAAGAGGAGAGTGGGACAAGTAAATATTCATCATTCCAATCTCTATCATTGCGCAAAATTGTGTTCTTTGTAAATATTTTTCGTGTGGAAGAAATATACTAACTTTTTCAGTGTCTTGGACATAAGTGCAGAATTCTTAAATTGGCATGTAAAGATGCATATATATGTGTATATAAAAATGCATCTTGAGACCTTGCTCATCATATTCCAGTACACTGTGTCTTGCATTGTAAAAGCAAAAACTGTATAAATAGCTTATTCTTCATTCAGCTCACTGCAGTTCAGTTTGCTATTATTTTGCTACATTTACGCTACTGAACACAGGAGCTAAAATGTATATTTGCCACAAAGCAGAGCCCAATGCTTTTCAATACAAACAGATTAAAATTAACCTCAAGGGCCTGCATTGTAAAATGAAAGACTGTCACAAAACTGTATTACTTTCTTATGAAATTACAAGAAGGGTGTACAAAGGCAAGGGAAAGTCACCCACAGTTTTCAAAAATAAATACTGGCATACAAAAAGTCTCTCTTTTCTAATAAAAATACTAGGGAAAGCTGTATCTTCACAACTATGTTCCTTTTTGGATAGGATAATCACAAATTCTCTCTTTCAGAGATATATCATGGCCCAGATTTCTAAATTGCCTAAAATGTCCAGTCTTTTTTCTATTGTTTTTAGACAACAGTTGTCATACCAAGCTCTTATCATCTGGTTCTGTTAACACTACATTAACTGTCTATTAAACTCTTCCCCTCCCCCACCAAAGATAAAAAATTCTCTTATATTTAATCACCCTCATGCTGCCAACATGTTGTGAAGTGTGACGTAAGCAGGTTGTGTAACCCATGTGAGAAGTGATGTGGAAGCATAAAGGATTATCAAAGAGAACTCATGAACCTGCCTAATGGTTTATAGTTTATAGTTTGGTGTCACATGAATTTCTGTCATGTTTACATGTTTTTGAAGTGTCAGTTTTGGAGGTCCTGTATATTTGTATTATATTGACTCACAGAGATGGATATTTTTTTCTAAAAATCTTTTGTTTGTGTTCATTTAAAGAAGCAAGCCATATCTGGGACAGTGTGAGTAAATGATGATACAATTTTCCATTTTGGGTAGAATGTCGCTTTAAACAATGTACATATATCTTAACATCTTGCTGATCACCTATAAAGCCCTGACTGGTTTACTCAGTACTTCAGCAAGCTACTATTGCATTATGGTCCACATTCACATTGTTCTCAAAATTCTGGCCAGTTGTCGGCGCTGATAGCCTTGTGGGCAGCGTGCCAACAACAGCACCGTTGCGCTCTGGGCGTCCCATGTTCGGATCCCAACTCAAGGACCCTTCCCTACCCCTATCTCTCTCCCACTTCGCTTCCTGTCATATCTGATATGTCCTATCACAATAAAGGCAAAAAATGCTCAAAATAAATCCTTAATTCTGGCCAGTTGATAATACTAAGAGTATCAATATTATAGTTATATATTATATTAATATATAGGCCCAGTTTCACAGACAAGGCTTAGACTAAGCCAGGCTTAGGCCATAGTTCAATTAGGACATTTAAGTCATTTTTATAAATTAAAAAAAAAAAAAAAAACATTACTGGTGTGCATCTTGAGACAAAACAAGGGCACTGATGTATTTTAAAAGATGTATTATTTAAAAGAACTGGATTGAAGGTCATGGACACCCAAGTCTCAATGCGCGTGGGGTGTGAAGGCTAGCTTGTCTGGGCACACAAAAGAGCTATTGTAGGCTGAAAACCTTGTTGAAAAAACTGCATATGCTGGTTAGGTTTGTTTTAAAGCATGGCCGCTGGTTTGAGCTGGTCCTTAGCTGGTCCTTAGCTGGTTATGTGCTGGTTTGAGCTGGTTTAAGCTTAGCTGGTCCTTAGCTGGTTCTGAGCAGGAGCTAGTTGCTTAGGACCAGCTTAGGACCAGCTAAGGACCAGCTAAGCTTAAACCAGCTCAAACCAGCAGCCATGCTTCAAAACATACCTAACCAGCATATGCTGTTTTTTTCAACAGGGTTTTTTAGCAGCTTGGCCTACAATAGCTCTTTTGTGTGCCCAGAATAGCATATGCTGTTTTTTTAACAGGGAAAGCTAATGTTGCCCATGATAGAAAGGTGTAACAGTGTACACAGCACACATGGTACATCAGAGTTTGCTGTGTAGCCAGGCAGAATGCCCATGATGACTCCTGTTCACTGCTGAAAGTGCCTACAATGAGCATGTGAGCTTCAGAACTGGAGAAATGGAAGAAGGTTGCCTGGTCTGATAAATTATGTTTTCTTTTAGATCAGGTTGATGGTCAGTTAGGGCATATCTGTGTCATTTACCTGGGGATGAGATGGCAGCAGGATGTACTACGGAAAGAAGGCAGGCCAGTGGAGGCAGTGTTATGCTCTGGGCATTGATCTGCTGCATGGGAATTCTTGGGTCCTGGCATTTATGTGGGTGTTACTTTGACAAATATCACCATAGTTTATGGAATATGACAAATAGTTCAAAGTGTTGCCTTGGCCTCCAAATTTCCCAGATCTTAATGCAACTGAGCATAATTGGGACACTATGATGGAGACATTATACTGTCAAAAAGCACTGTCCTTCAGATGAGACATTAAACCGAGGTCCTGACTTTCTGTGGTTGTCCTATCCTGGGCACATTTGCCCATTGGCCTCTAATCATCATGACCTCCTAACCATGCCTATATCTACTGATTGGCTTTATCACTCTGTCTCCTCTCCACTAATAAGCTGGTGTGTGGTGGGCATTCTGGCACACAATGGCTGCCGTCGCATCATCCATATGGATGATGCACACTGGTGGTGGTGGATGGCAACATCCATAAAACTAAAAGCTTATCACTTCCTGAGAGGACAAGAGTCCAATCGTGTGATGAGTTTGTCCATCAAACCTTTATTAACCGACAGCAGCTTTTATTTTTGGGTGAGAGCATTTGAGTCGCGCACAGAACACAAAACTGATGGGAGCAGCTCCGGTGGAGACTGGATATAAAACTTTCAGATGACATACAGCTCATTTCTCTGTCACTGTAGGTTATTGAAACCACATATGAAAACACCCAACACACGGTAGAAGAACATTTGTGCACCTTTCTCACATTGTATGAGATGACAGACAACTAGTTGTCCAGTTCTGGTTCATTCACACTGCGCGTTTTCTAAAAATGCAGTTCTTTTCTTTTCAGTCCTGAAAATGTATGGGTGTGTGCTTGGATATAGAATGCGTTTGTTATAATCTTACTGTGTGTGAACGTAACCGTATCAAGGGCTTAAAGACAGGACTGACAACTATATTTTGCTGCTGTGTGAACGTGGCCATAGACAATGTTATTGAACTAAACTGAATCAACATTGACCTAAATTAAGCTTAATAAAATGGCTGTCTTGTCTTCTGCAGAGCAGAACTGAATTTTGCAATACTGTTGGTTTTGACTTATTTGAAATAATCTGTATTGTAAGCTCTTTACAAACATATCTGACTTGACTTAAAATATGACATGGGGCTGCATTTAAAAAGTTTGCATACACAGAAATCTACACCAATGCTCTTATTTGTAAAAACGGCTTTTGACATGGAAAAGTTCTTAGCTTCATGTCATGGTCTGAGCAGACTTACACACTTTTTCTTGTTGGAGTAGGCTACTAAAGGTTTTTGGAAATGTAAGCTGTTCTTGCAGCTCCCTCTTCTAAATTAAAGGAAATTGGTCGATGACTGGTGAGCTCTTATATGCTGATGACATCAATTAATAATCGTTTACAAGGTAGAGAGCTGAAACCATTCAGTTGCTCAAGTTCAAGATCATTTATGATTTGTTAAAGAGAGGCATACGTGCGTTTTCTGTGAGTAGGCCTACTCCCACTCTATGAATGACATGTACACATATTTGAGAGGATTGTAAGATCAAATTTAAGGTGGTTTCTGTGCTATTTTATAAACGAGGACCATGGTTTGTGACATGACATTACAGATTTCATATTGAAATGGGGTATGCCGGTGTTCTAACATTTCATCCTACCCGTCAGATTTTCCTACCAAAAATGTATTTTTTATACTGTAAGGTTAGGTTTAGGGTTGGGGTAGGTGTACGCGTTAATAATGCCTCACACCACATTAATATCATGCTGGAAGCAAAATCTGATAGGTAGCAATTTTCGCAGTCAAATTTTCCTACCATCTGTTTGAATGGGAGGTAGCAAAATCTCTTGCTTGTCTGATATTACTATAGAGTAAATTATGCTACAGTAAAGGCACTTTTCAGGATTATCTATCATATTTGTTCACATCTGTTTGTACATTCAGGTTTACAGATAGGCCTTACCTTTAGTTTGAAGCGTCGCTCATCCGCGGTGATAAACTCACAGCCTTTGTGCATGTCCTGAAGACAAGTACTGCAAATGCAACTCTGGTGCTGATTGCAGTAGAACTCCATCAGTTTGCCATGGCTTGAACAGAGACGCTCCATCAGATCTGGCAGCGGATCAGAAAGTTGATGCGCCCGAAAAATGGCATTCTCTCGGTGAGGCCTGACATGATCTTCGCAATAAGACGCCATACATGTCAGACAAGTTTTGACCGCTTTGGCCTCCATACAGTTGTCACATTTGATCGCATCTGGATCTTTCTTTTTCACCTCAAAATGTTCCTTGACGGGTTCAGGGACACCAGCTTTTATTCTATAGGCATCAAGCACCGCGCTGAGGACGGTGTTCTTCTTTAGTTCAGGTTTACTCGGGAACACCATTCGGCACTGAGGGCAGGATAGAGATGATACCCTGTCGTTCCATGTCGCTTCGAGACAGTTGGCGCAGAAACTGTGTCCACAGATTAAACTCACCGGGTTCTCGAATAGACATAAACAGATGCTGCATGTCAACTCGTCCTCGAGACCCAGTAGAGACATATTTTCCGCCATCGTGACACGTCCAGAGTAACAGCGATCACTGACAACACACTCACTCAACTGCCCGAAAACGAAACTAATCTAGGCGGAGAAACGAAACTTAAAAGCTCCACACCCCCAAGGAGTCACGAAGCCTTTAAAAAATAAATAAAATAAAATAAAATAAAAAAATTGTCATTACCAGACAGATAAGTTAAATAACCAAAGATAAGTTAAATAAAATAAGATAGCATCAATTTACAGAATAATTAGCCTAACCTATTTCCACATTAGCAACTACGAAAATATGATGGTCAGTCTAAAGTGTTTGTTATTAATGAATTAACTAATGAACTTAGAGGTGAAAATAATAATAAAAAAATTAACTGCGATTATTCCTAAATTTGCTAATATCCCTAAAAGGGATTATTGTTGTTGTTTTTTGCGTAAAGGTGGAAATATCATACAGTTTCTTCAAATGTACACAAGAGGACGCTGTTTGCTTATAAAATCAGTGTTTGAGCATTTGATTAGAAAGCAAGACTAAAAACTGTAGAAAATGTGGAAGATTTTTAAGAACTTTTTAAAGAATCATTTTAGCATTACCATTATTTTATTTAACTACTGTCTCTATGTCAAGGTGTTTATTACAGTTGCCACTCAATTTTACTAGCAAATCCTCTTCAGCAAATTGCATTAACTGAAAAAGACCACTAATATAAATCTGAATCTCATATTTTTTACAATTGTGTAGGTTGTGGTGAATTATACCGTTTAATCTTAAAATACTGTTATAACTAGACTTTCTTCCAAAAAGTTTATGCTGACCAATCTCCACATGCCCCTATTCCTCTCTTGTCCTACTATTTATAGCAATATCAATATCTCTCAGAGAACGGGCTTCAAATATAACTCGTTTTGAAGTAATGGTGCTTCATATAGCATTATCCAGAGAAACAAGTGCTAATGATAAATCCGCCGTGACGTTTATACTGGCTACTGTATACAGGCTACCAGGGCACCATACAGATTTTATTAAAGAATTTGCTGATTTTCTATCCGAGTTAGTGTTGGCCGCAGATAAAGTCTTAATAGTGGGTGATTTTAACATCCATGTTGATACTGAAAAAGATGCATTAGGAACAGCATTTATACTGTAGACATTCTGAACTCTATTGGGGTTAAACAACATGTGTCAGGACCTTGTCACACCCCCGGACTTTCTTGTTTGGTTTTTCCCATTTTCCCCGCTGTTCTGAGTGTTTTGGTTTCTCCGTCATTGTCTGCACCTGTCTGTGTAATTAGTCTGTGTATATAAGGTGTGTGTTTCCCCTGTATTCTTGTCGGTCTTTAATGTTATATGGATGTCTTACCCTGCTGTTCCTGTGTCTGCTTGTATTCCGTTGGATTTATTAAATATTCGTCTTTTACTACGTCGTTGTTCGTGTGTTCCTGCCTACATCGTGACAGACCTACTCATTGCCAAAATCATACTCTAGATTTAATACTGTCCCATGGAATTGATGTTAATGACGTTAAAATTCTGCAGCAAAGCGATGATATCTCAGATCATTATCTAGTCTCTTGTATACTCCAGATAGCTAAAACTGTAAATTCAACTCCTTGCTACAAGTATGGTAGAACCATCACTTCCACTACAAAAGACTGCTTTGTAAGTAATCTTCCTGACTTATCTGAATTCTTCAGCATATCCAATAGCTCAGAAAAACTTGATAATGTAATAAACTATGGACTCTGTTTTTTCTAGCACTGTAGATACAGTTTAGATACAGTTGCTCCAGTGCGCTTAAAAAAGATTAAGAAAAACAATGTAACACCGTGGTATAACGATCACACTCGCGCCCTAAAAAGAAAAGCACGGAAAATGGAACGCAGCTGGAGGAAAACAAAACTAGAGGTTTTTCGTACTGCTTGCCGTGAATGTAACTTATCTTATAGAAAAGCTTTAAAAACTGCCAGATCGGATTACTTTTCGTCTCTCTTAGAAGAAAACAAACATAACCCTAGGTATTTGTTCAATACCGTGGTTAAATTAACGAAAAATATAGCAGCAACAGGTGCAGACATTTCCCAACAGCATAGCAGTAATGAATTTATGATGTACTTTACCTCCAAGATAGACACTATTAGAGATAAAATTGTAACCATACAGCCGCCCGCTACAGTATCGCATCAGATAATGCGCTGCAGATCTCCTGAGGAACAATTCCACTCATTCTCTATTATAGGAGAAGAAGAATTGTATAAACTTGTTAAATCATCTAAACCCACAACATGTATGTTAGACCCTATTCCATCTAATCTACTAAAGGAGGTACTTCCAGAAGTCATAGATCCTCTTCTGAATATTATTAATTTGTCACTATCGTTAGGATATGTCCCCAAAACCTTCAAACTGGCTGTTATTAAGCCACTCATTAAAAAAAAAAAAACACAACTTGACCCCACTGAATTAATTAATTACAGACCAATTTCGAATCTCCCTTTTCTGTCAAAGATACTAGAAATGGTAGTATCCTCACAATTATGCTCCTTCTTAGAGAAAAATGGTATCTGTGAGGATTTCCAGTCAGGTTTTAGACCAAATCATAGTACTGAGACTGCTCTAATTAGAGTAACAAATGACCTGCTCTTGTCAACCGATCGTGGTTGCATCTCTCTATTAGTGCTACTGGATCTTAGTGCTGCATTTGATACTATTGACCACAACATTCTGTTAAATAGACTTGAAAATTATGTAGGCATTAATAGTAGTGCACTGGCATGGTTCAAATCGTACTTATCTGACCGTCATCAGTTTGTGGCAATAAATGAAGAGGTATCATTTAAATCGCAAGTGCAGTATGGAGTACCTCAAGGCTCAGTACTAGGGCCATTACTTTTTACGCTTTACACGTTACCCTTGGGAGATATCATCAGGAAACATGGTGTTAGCGTTCATTGTTACGCTGATGATACTCAGCTCTATATTTCTTCACGGCCCGGCGAAACATACCAATTTGAAAAACTAACAGAATGCATAGCTGATATTAAACAATGGATGGCGAATAACTTCTTACTGTTAAATTCTGAAAAAACAGAGGTGTTAATTATTGGACCTAAAACCTCCACAAGCAATAACCTAGAACACAGTTTAATACTAGATGGCTGCTCTTTAAATTCGTCGCCATCAGTTAGGAACCTAGGTGTGCTATTCGATAGCAATCTCTCCTTTGAAAGCCACATTTCTAGCATTTGCAAAACCGCATTTTTCCATCTTAAAAATATATCGAAATTATGACCTATGCTGTCAATGTCAAATGCCGAAACATTAATTCATGCGTTCATGACCTCAAGGATAGTGTCACGATCAGACAGGAACACACGAACAACGATGTAGTAAAAGACGAATATTTAATAAATCCAATGGGAAACAGGCAGACACAGGAACACGGAGTGGAAACATCAGGAGATAACATCAAAGACCGACAGCAATGAGGAAAACACACACACTATATACACAGACTAATTACACACACAGGTGCAGACAATGAGGGAGAAACCAAAAACACTCAGAACTGCGGGGGGAAATGAAAGAAACCAACATGAAAGTCTGGGGGTGTGACATTACCTCCCTCTCCCGGAAGGCGTGTCCTCGCGCCGACAAACGGGAAACAGCAAACAGTCTTAGGAGGAGGTTTCAGCGGAGGACGGACTCCCGGGAGGAGGGCAAGAGATGGAGTCCAGGGTGGTGAGGGAGGGAGGAGCCAAGGAGGTGACAGGAGGGGGCTGGAGCAGGAGGAGCCAGGTGAGACCCAGGCCGCAGCCAAGATGTAATCCCACGGTGGAGCTGATGGAGGGAGGAGCTATGGTGGAGGAGGGGCTGACGACTCCATGGGTCCGATCGACGGAGGCGGAGCAGGTGTTGGGAGAGCCCGATGCGGAGATGGAAAGCCGAAGATCTTGGGTGACACCGCGGATCCGGAGGGCCAAGGCGGAACCCTAGGCTCTGGCGACCAAGGCGGAGATGGAGATTCGGAGGTCCGCGGCGGAGCCGGAGCGACAGAGGGCCGAGGCTGTGTCCGCGGGAGGGAGGAGGTCCACAGAGCCGGTGGGACGGAGCGACGAGGCACAGCCGGAGGAGTAGAGTCCATAGGCGAAGGTGGGGCGATGACTGACCAGGGCGGAGCCGGAGGGACGATGGAGCCCGGTGGAGCTGGTGGACCGACGGGCGACGGCGGAGACGAGGGAGCAGAAAGCCGGGGTGGAGCCGCAGGGTCGGAGGGCCGAGGCGGAGTCCAGGACTCTGAGGCTGGAGGCGATGGTGAGGGATCCTCCAGCCATGACACCGATGGAGACTGGCAGACCCGCGGCGAACCCACCGCACAGATGGTGGGCTGAGGGTGAGCAAGGGGACAGACAGAAGACAGCGGGGATTCGGGAAGGCTGGGCGGAACCAGCGGAGATTCAGGACGGCTGGACGGAACCAGCGGAGATTCAGGACGGATGGACGGAACCAGCGGAGATTCAGGATGGCTGGACGGAACCAGCGGAGATTCAGGATGGCTGGATGGAACCAGCAGAGATTCAGGATGGCTGGATGGAACCAGCGGAGATTCAGGCATCGACAGAAGAGGGAGGGTGGGTGGGAAATCCAGGCAGACAGGTATATCCATGACAAAGTCTATTAAGTCCCCAAAGTCTTGCTCAAGCTCACCCCCAGTGGTGGTGCAGTGGACGGGGCTCTCTACAGCCCTCTCTTGCTCCACGAAGCACTCCACCGTCGCAGATGTAGTAGCCGGCTCTCGCACCTGGTCGGAAGTTTTGACCCCATCGGCGCTCCATAATTCTGTCGCTCCGGGCTCGGGCTTCCCGTCTACGAAGGGCTCGTACTCCGCGGGTCGGGGTGACTGGCTGGGCTCTGGGTCCGGAGTGGCACTGGCGAGATTATCCATGGAACAGGCGGGGAATGAGGGTCTGTTTCTCGCCAGTGTCCACTCCACAAACGCGGCGAAGTCCGCTCGAGGGCCGTCCTCGGACGACGGCGCTCTGCAGGACGCGTTGAGGCTGGCGTCATAGAACGCACAGAGCGCGTCGTCCAGATAGCTGGTGGTATTTGCTACAAGCTGGAACATGATTGTGTAGCCCTCGAGCGGTAATTTCTCCTGCTTCAGCCGTAGGAGGAGGAATTCTGGGCGGAGTAGGGGATCCATGAAGGGGAACACTACGGAAATAAAAGACTGGAAAAAAACGAACGGGAAACAAAACGGAGGTGATCACGCATAAAAAAACTGTATCGGTCGGTCTTTCTGTCACGATCAGACAGGAACACACGAACAACGACGTAGTAAAAGGCGAATATTTAATAAATCCAATGGGAAACAGGCAGACACAGGAACACGGAGTGGAAACATCAGGAAATAACATCAAAGACCGACAGCAATGAGGTGAAAACACACACACTATATACACAGACTAATTACACACACAGGTGCAGACAATGAGGGAGAAATCAAAAACACTCAGAACTGCGGGGGAAAATGGAAGAAACCAACATGAAAGTCTGGGGGTGTGACAGATAGATTATTGTAATGCTTTATTGGGTGGTTGTTCTGCATGCTTAATAAATAAACTCCAGCTGGTCCAAAATGCAGCAGCAAGAGTTCTGACTAGAACCAGAAAGTATGACCATATTAGCCCAGTTCTGTCAACCCTGCACTGGCTCCCTATAAAACATTGTATCGATTTTAAAATCTTGCTAATTACTTATAAAGCCCTCAATGGTTTAGCTCCTGTGTACTTGAGCGAGCTCCTATCGCATTATAGTCCCTCACGTCCACTGCGTTCTCAAAATTCTGGCAATTTGATAATATCTAGAATATCAAAATTAACTGCCGGTGGCAGATCATTTTCTTATCTAGCGCCTAAACTCTGGAACAATCTATCTACCACTGTTCGGAAGACAGACACACTCTGTCAATTAAAATCTAGATTAAAGACACATCTCTTTAACCTGGCTTACACATAAAAACATTAACACTTTCCTATAATTCAAATTCATTAAAGGATTGTTAGGCTGCAGTAATTAGGTCAACTGGAACCGAAAACACTTCCCATAACACCTGATGTACTCGTTGCATCGTAAAAAGAATGGCATCTACGCTAATATTAGTCTGTTTCATTCTTATTCCGAGGTCAACGTAGCCACCAGACCCAGCCTGTATCCAGATCAGATGGTCACTGCAGTCCCCCGGATCCAGTCCGTACCCAGCTTAGATCATGGATCACCACCTGGAGATGTCTTCTATAGCCCTGAATGTCAACCAGATAAGCTCCAGAGACGGATCATCACTAAAGACCTCGCCAACCTAGATGGCCATCGGCGCTACTCCACAGGAACCTGATGAGTTTTCTACAATCGGACATTGGTACAAACTGCTAGTTTCGTCTGGCCAGAGGAGAACTGGTCCCCCGACTGAGCCTGGTTTCTCCCAAGGTTTTTTTCTCCATTTCTGTCACCTGTGGAGTTTTGGTTCCTTGCCGCTGTCGCCTCTGGCTTGCTTAGTTGGGGACACTTTCCAGTGATATCGTATACTATTTGAACTGAACTGACGATGATATCACTGAATTCATTGATGAACTGCCTTTAACTGAAAATTGATTGTTTACAATAATGCATTACTTACACACTATTGTGCTGTTTAAATACTGTGCAGTTGCTTTGACACAATCTGTATTGTTGAAAGCGCTATATAAATAAAGGTGACTTGACTTGACTTGACTTGATACATCAAAAAACAATACATCACATTTCTCTGGACTTCCTGTTTTAGCTCTGTTTAGTCTTTCACCCAGCAGAAAGCAGCACACCAGCCTTTTAGAGTGAAGAAGTTTATAATGTCATTTCTGTCCATAGAGGAAGTGCATTACAGGAACTAGAGACAAAGAGGGGAAGATTAAAAATTCATGCTTGACACACAGTTGACGTTTGGGTTCAGGATGACCCCTAAATGTCATTGAGTTGTGTGAGGGGTGGGTGTGTTTGACACTTGTGATGTGTTGAGTGTCCAGATGCTCACAGCAGGGATAACCTCCACCTCCTGCAGACTGTGGCCATTTGGTTTCACACAGAAACACTCACATAGACACACACATGAGCCTTCATTAACACCTTACAGTGCCACTGGTAAACACATTCCATTTCTCCATTTAGACTCCTGCAGTGTTACCCTGACTGTGACAGACAAAATCTAGGGAACAGAAGAATCCTCAGTGGTCTTAACACTGCATACATTATAAAAAATATTGTGAGAAAAAAAAAACTAAATTTAAAGCAGCAAAGAGCAATGCTAAACAATTTTATTATTTTAAAAAATAATAGTGTAACAGACTCTACACTAACTGCTGCATGACTAAATCTAACAGGCACAATTACTTCATAGCTTAACTTTATACTTACATTTTACTTAAACTTTATAACTTTATACTTAATAAATAATAAAACAGTAGACACATAAAAAAATACTTTTTTAGTCAAAAAAGGCAATTTCTTTGTAAACAATTTACAGTATATGAATACAGGTCCTTTTCAAAAAATTAGCATATTGTGATAAAGTTCATTATTTTCTGTAATGTACTGATAAACATTAGACTTTCATATATTTTAGATTCATTACACACAACTGAAGTAGTTCAAGCCTTTTATTGTTTTAATATTGATGATTTTGGCATACAGCTCATGAAAACCCAAAATTCCTATCTCAAAAAATTAGCATATCATGAAAAGGTTCTCTAAACGAGCTATTAACCTAATCATCTGAATCAACTAATTAACTCTAAACACCTGCAAAAAAATTCCTGAGGCTTTTAAAAACTCCCAGCCTGGTTCATTACTCAAAACCGCAATCATGGGTAAGACTGCCGACCTGACTGCTGTCCAGAAGGCCATCATTGACACCCTCAAGCAAGAGGGTAAGACACAGAAAGAAATTTCTGAACAAATAGGCTGTTCCCAGAGTGCTGTATCAAGGCACCTCAGTGGGAAGTCTGTGGGAAGGAAAAAGAGTGGCAGAAAACGCTGCACAACGAGAAGAGGTGACCGGACCCTGAGGAAGATTGTGGAGAAGGACCGATTCCAGACCTTGGGGGACCTGCGGAAGCAGTGGACTGAGTCTGGAATAGAAACACCCAGAGCCACTGTGTACAGGCGCCAGGTCAAGCCACTTTTGAACCAGAAACAGCGGCAGAAGCGCCTGGGATACAGAGAAGCAGCACTGGACTGTTGCTCAGTGGTCCAAAGTATTTTTTTCCGATGAAAGCAAATTTTGCATGTCATTCGGAAATCAAGGTGCCAGAGTCTGGAGGAAGACTGGGGAGAGGGAAATGCCAAAATGCCTGAAGTCCAGTGTCAAGTACCCACAGTCAGTGATGGTCTGGGGTGCCATGTCAGCTGCTGGTGTTGGTCCACTGTGTTTTATCAAGGGCAGGGTCAATGCAGCTAGCTATCAGGAGATTTTGGAGGACTTCATGCTTCCATCTGCTGAAAAGCTTTATGGAGATGAAGATTTCATTTTTCAGCACGACCTGGCACCTGCTCACAGTGCCAAGACCACTGGTAAATGGTTTACTGACCATGGTATTACTGTGCTCAATTGGCCTGCCAACTCTCCTGACCTGAACCCCATAGAGAATCTGTGGGATATTGTGATAAGTTGAGAGACGCAAGACCCAACACTCTGGATGAGCTTAAGGCCGCTATCGAAGCATCCTGAGCCTCCATAACACCTCAGCAGTGCCACAGGCTGATTGCCTCCATGCCACGCCGCATTGAAGCAGTCATTTCTGCAAAAGGATTCCCATCCAAGTATTGAGTGCATAACTGAACATAATTATTTGAAGGTTGACTTTTTTTGTATTAAAAACACTTTTCTTTTATTGGTCGGATGAAATATGCTAATTTTTTGAGATAGGAATTTTGGGTTTTCATGAGCTGTATGCCAAAATCATCAATATTAAAACAATAAAAGGCTTGAACTACTTCAGTTATGTGTAATGAATCTAAAATATATGAAAGTCTAATGTTTATCAGTACATTACAGAAAATAATTAACTTTATCACAATATGCTATTTTTTTTAAAAGGACCTGTATGAATGGTTTCAAATGTAGTTTAACACATGCATATCACATTTAAGTGCCTGAATAATAATAAGAAGAAGAACAACTTCACACACACATTTTTACATGAACAGGAATTAGTGTTATCAAGAGAAAGCCATACCTTTATTATTAACCATTTTATCTCATTTGCTTCATGCTACTGCAATGTAAAGAAAATGGGTTTGATAGCCAAGGTCTCTATAAGCATTAATACACCATCACACACACACACACACACACACACACACACACACACACACACACACACACACACACACACACACACACACACACACACACACACACAGGTTTACATGTTTTATGGGGACATTCCATAGGCGTAACGGTTTTTATACTGTACAAACCGTATTTTCTATTGCCCTAACCCTACCCTACACCTAAACCTAGCCCTCACAGGAGATTGTGCAAACTTTTACTTCCTCAAAAAAACTCATTGTGCATGATTTATAAACCTGTTTCCTCAGGGGGACCTGAGAAATGTCCCCACAAGGTCAAAATTTACTGGTATTCCTATCCTTGTGGGGACATTTGGTCCCCACAACGTGATGAATACCAGGTACACACACACACACAACACACACACACACACACACACACACACACACACACACACACACACACACACACACACACACACACACACACACACACACACACACACACACACATTTACTACTGTACCACTTCCTGCATCTATGAGAATTGTTTATGTGTTTTTCTAATGTATTCTTTTCTTTCCTATGCCCTGACAACCCTATGCTCAAGTTACTGTACCCTTCATTTATATAACTCATAACACACTGAATAATATTTTGAATTATTATCATTAATAAATGGTGATTATTACAGTTATTTACTTTTAAACTAAACACTATCAGTGAACAACGGACTAAACAGAAAGGTTCCTCTTGATTTATTAAGAATGGGTAAGAGTAGCACTGAATTTCTTTGTCTATTGCAGTTGTTGACAGTTGAATTACAACTCACTGGATCTTTTTTGTATGCTAGAGTTTATTTAACATCAAAGTTCAGTATGAAATATGTTTTTAAATCTTTCACAGCTGGTATTAAAATATTGGTTGGGAATAACTATTCTAGCCATAACTACACTAAGTTTTACTAAGTAAAAAAAATTAAATAATAAAATAAAATAAAATAATTAATACGGAAGTCAATGGGGACCAGCGAAAGTCATACAGGTTTGTAACAATTTGAGTGCAAGTGAATGTTAAATATTACAATCAGGAAAAAATATATATTTAAGATGATTGTGTTTCCTCAACAATTACAACATGTGTTGCAAATGTGATGTGTTCTTTAGAGAACATATGTTTGTATAGTTCTGTATAGTTGTGACATGTATATTTGCATTCATTGACTCTCTACCACTACTATCTGTTCCAAAAACCTATGAACTACCTACCTAGGAAGTATTTTAAAGCATCACGGCACACGTTGTACCCTGTAAGAAACCTTACTATGGTCAGATTTTAGCTGAACTATATAAACATTTATTTTTTTACAAATTCACAGCGATAAGAGAAAGAGTGAGACTTAGGTTAGGTAAAGACTGAGGTTGTTTGTCTATTGCAGTTGTTGACAATTGAATAATAACTTTTGACTTTTAATAAATCGTTTCATTTTAGAGCTTATTTATCATCAAAGCTTGATTCATTAAATATGAGCGAACAAAACTAACACTTTCTTTGACAATTTTTTTTCAAAGCATACAAACCTGGTTTCCTAGTTTAGCACATACTGAACTGATCTCCTGATCATTACTATGACCTATAAATAGATAAACATTTACATTTTTACAAATTGAAAGCCATCAGAAAAAGAAAGAGACTTTTTTTTTAAGTTTCAGAGAGATTTTTAGAAAGAGTACCAAATTTGTGCTTTCCACTTTTGGCTGACCTGACTTTCTGAATATCTGACTGATTCTTTTTTCTTTCCTGTGACTACTCAGTCAGCATGTAGCTGTGTTTGTGCTGAGGGTATTTTTCTACAAGCAGCTCAGTTCTGCAAGCTTTTCTCTGACTTGAGTTTGCAAACTGCAGGGGGTCTGCATGTGCAGGCAGGAGGGAGTCTTAGAAATCAAAAGGCATAGACCAATCTGATGACCTCAGCAGTTTGCCAGTGATGACAGTTTTCTGGCTGGAATACAAGTGAAACTGCATTATTGGCACAGTCCTTAAAGGCATTGTATATGGTTATTAGATGCCCCTTCATCACAAAATTTCAAGCATGGCAAATGGATTGGGTTATAAACTTACATATTTGGTTTGGCTGCCATTCTACCAAGGTTTGTGTGAACATGCTTGGTCTTAAATATATTCTGTATGTTTGCACATATAATTTTCAGTCATGTTCATTAGTATGCATGCAAATTCAATGGCCAAACACCTACAGTTCATTAGCCCTATCTGCTGTTAAAAACTACTGCCACTCTGTCTAAAAACAATTTGTTTCTTTCCTCCAGATGTAAACAAAGCGCGGCACATGCATTGTTTATATGCAAGAAAAGCATGCACATGCGTCGTGATACTCTTCAAAATGGCGCTAGGTTGGTATCTTTTTGGGCCTTGAATGTGGTAGTACCCTTACTGTCCATGGAGGGTCAGAAAGCTCTTGGATTTCATCAAAAACATCTTAATTTGTGTTCCGAAGACAGATTTGGAACAACATGAGGGTGAGTAATTAATGACAGAATTTTCATTTTGGGGTGAACTAACCCTTTAAGGTGCATTCACATTATCAAAATTTTACGGGCAAAAAAAGGTCTGTCTATTATCAATAGTGTCGTGTTGTATGAAACATAGCTTACAGAGAAGTTACTTAACAGAGAAGCTTTCTGTTTGTCAATGCACCATCTTAAACGTTCTTAACCCCTGTTAATTTTTAAGTGGTGCTCACTGCAGAGCCAAATGGGTCAAATGGATGGAGCTTGACCTATTCTAGCTCCACCTCTGTGGACTTAATGGGTGAAGTTTAACTTAGTTTAGGGATAGGTTTATGGTTGGGTGTGGTTGGACCTCCAAGCTCCATCAGTTACATCCAGAGGGGGAGCTGGATGTCAAGCTCCAACCTTTGGCTCTGCAGCAAGCACCTTGTTGTTAAATTTCTGACCCATGGCCAGCGGAAGGCCAAGGCTGTGTTCGATTTACCTCTGAACTTGAATGTCAGAGCTGGGAATGACATCACACCCAAGTGGACCGTTTTCTAGTTGAGAACTCAGAAAAAAAAATTAATGGATTATAGTCATGTTAGCATTAGCATTGTTAGCAGAAACAGAGCATTACGCCACATTTTGTTACTGCAAACTCTCACATTCACCATAGCAACATATTCACAGATAGAGGTTGGGCAGTAATGAGTATATGACTCAATAACAAAAGAGAATGTAACAGATTATGAATTTTATGAATATTACAGTAATTACAGCTTCCACCTTTACTCACGTAGGGAGCAGTCATCTTGAATTCTCAACTAGAGGTTGAGCAAGGTGGACCAAGTTCCAGAAAAGGAATTCTGGCTTGTGTGAAAAACCCCGACATGGAGCTTTTTCTTAGTAAGAAGCTAAAATGTGTAAGATAAAATCCAAGGTCAGAGTGAGAGAACATTGACACCATTTGTTTTTTGTTCCTCTGACAAATACCAGGAGAAACAAGACACCACTGTCAAAATGAGATGCCAGGAAGAATAAGAGCCGTACTGGTGTGTTTGTTTTAAACTTCCCTCAAGAGGTTTGGCTGAAAGAACAGGCTGTGGTTTTGTGTGATTTGGGGTCGCTTGTATTAATGTGACGTGAAGTGAGAAACTGGAGACAGGTGTGGATGAAGAAAATTTACCTGAGCTAATGCAAAAAAGACAGTGAGAAAACTTGATATGACAAGACATACAGCGGGTGTGAGAATAAAACAGGTCAGAAGATAAAAATCACATGTTTCAGAAAGGGAAGAAGTGGGGCAAGTACTGAGTCAGCACATGGTTGAGTTGGTCTAGTATGGAACAGCAGGTGTATGTTATTTCTTTAAGCTGGGTTTTGTTTGAGAACAAATGTCTTCAGGGATTATGCTGCTGGGGTCTCATAGTCACAGGGCTTTAGAAGTCACGGGTCATTTGTTAGAATGATCTGGGTGGGAGGTAACAGGACAGTTCAGTCAAATAAATTAGCATTTAATGCTCTTGTACATCTAATGTGTTTTTCACAATTAGATTTCAGAGCAGATGTAGCAGTAGTAAGAGTAAGTTTCACTCTGAGAGATGGTTGCAGATGTAAGACACCTTTTTGAGAGAAGTTTGCAATAGTGCAATACAACCACAAATCCAGTTTCACAATGAATCATGCGTAGACACACAATACAAACTGGTCTTGCAAGGAAGGAAGTGAAATTGTGAGGTTTGGTGCTTTTGTGTGTGATCTGTTGCAATTAATATGGTCTCCTCTAACTTCCTCTTTAATGCCATTTATGGTGATAAATAAGTTGAAAGTTTTCTTTTCATGTGTTCAGATTTTTTCATTTTATAACTTGATATGAAAAAGTTTAACTTGAATTGAGTTTTTGTATTGTTTTAAGTCCCTAAGCCTCTCAACTTTAAAACTAACACTTGTTGTTGCCACAGTGACTATGTGTACCTGCATATGCAAATCCTTTAGACAGCAGCCAGTGTGCAGCTTTTTTAGCTCCACCCACAGGACCTCCCCTGAAGCCGGTTGCCTAGCAACAGCCATAGAGATTGAGAAGGGGAGAGTAGGAGTGGCTGGAAACTCACAACTGCTGTCAGAGCTTCTGTGAGAAGGAGGGTGTGTGGTCAAGCAAGCCTGAATTGAGCAGTGAGTTTCAGAAACAATTAGATTCATTCAAGAAGTGAGCAGATGAACATAGTCAGCATAAGGATTCTCTCTCTTTTCCTTGACTGTGGATTACAATAGTTAAGAACTTTCGAACAGAAGCTACCAGTGGATTAGGCCTCACCTGTTTGGATTTCAGTTGGATGACAACAGTGGATAGTAAAAGTGGACTGCGAGGAGTGGAAGAGATCATGGTCACTTGGCTGTGAGAGTCAGGGTAAGAGGAGCTCTTTATATTGTGTTTGACAGAAAGAAGGAAAGGACCAAAAGGAATATAAAGCATTGATGTCAAGGGTTTCATGTTTGTGTTGCTCACTCATGGATTACATTTACTTGTTCCCTTCTCATTTTTGTTACTTCTCACACTCTGTTTCATTTGTTTCTCCCCTAGTCTGACATTCTTTACTACCACTAATATGCCCAGACTTGGTCTCCTACCTTGTTCTCTGTGTATCTGTCTCTCTCTTATTGTTAAACTGTCTGATTGCCCTGCAGTCAGTTGATAATGAGATTAATTGTTAATTGAGGGCAGCTGGCAACTTGTGTGTGCATAAACCTAAAAGTAATTTATAGTAGCGGCAGACATAATCAATATGTAGGTCAAATTATGTTTCACAGTTGTTTCTGACCTTGACATTTTATTGTCTTTTTTGCCAAACATAAATTTCCTTTAAAAATTGAATTCTTGCGTATAGCCTACTTTCTGTATGTGGAAGGCCCCATGAGAGTGATTAATATTAGAATGCCATTCACATGTTGAATACTTTCCATATGTACTTTAAAAAACCTGGTAGAAGCTAGACTGTTATGAAGTTTTGTAGAATATACTCAATATAATCTCACAATCTTGTCTAAGCTAACAAATATAAATTCGTAATCATATAATTGACAATAATCATGTTCTTGGAACACGTGGAACACAGCTCATCAGGTAACTAGACCAGCTTGAGCCATGACAGATCATTTAAAATGCATTCTAGGTGAGTGTTTTAGATATGATTTGAGTGTCACTGAATATGGGTGTCAGTTGCCTAAATATCTGGTCTGTAACTGAAACCAAACACAGAATTTCCTTTGAATTGTAGCTGTCTAGTTTATCTCAAATTAAATAAGATGTCAAAACTGCTGCTGATAGTAGGCTTTGGAGAAAGATCACCATTACACTTGAATTTACAAACACATAACTTTGTATTTTAAAGGTAAATTGTTAATGGAAGTATGTAAATGTGTTTGAGACAGTGTGGCAGCCCTGCTGTCACTATCTATCAACTTGCTGACATTTGTTATATCACCTGTCCCTCACCCTTACAAACAGTCTTTCTTTTTCTTTCTCTCTGCTGTCTCAGTTAGTTTGAGTCTGCTAAATATAGACAAGGCAGGACCAGGGTACACTTGAATTTAATTGCCCACTTGACTTTCCACACACTTAATGTTTTGTGTAAAATATTAACGCACCAACCTGCATAAAAATGTCTGGAAAGCTGACAGAACTTATATTTTGACCACTGATGAATTGTGATATTTTTTTATTTAGTAAGAAAAAAGAAGAAGAAATGTGATATTTAAAACACCTACAACATTTATTCAATATGTATGGCATTCAGCGGCAGACATTCTTTGAGAAATTTTAGCTTTTTTGGCAGGTGTAGTTTTAAAAGTACTCTTGAAATCCCCGTAAGTCTTTTCTGTATCTCTGTGTCAAGACATCTCTCACGCAAAACCCTTCGGCTTGAGTTACCACTTTAGCACAGAGCAGGTTTCGATGCACTTTACAAGCTGCAGTCTAAACAAAGACCAGCTGTATGTTTCAAAATAAATAAACAACCGGTATAGCAGCCAGGCACAATCTACACTGCACATATATACAGATACATATAGCACTACACAGAAATAGTATGTTTATAAATATATATATATATATATATATATATATATATATAATATATATTTGCTAATCCATTAAATGCACTGTTTAAGTCTGAGAATTATGCATTTGGGAAGTAAACCTGGTCTTGGCAGGGAGTTTTCGCTATTGCAAAAACCCTAGTTTGGGAACGTTGCGTAGTGTAGTGTTTTTTTTTTTGTTTTTGTTTTTTGGATTGCAAAAATTGCAGTGCATCTCATGGTGACTCATTGGTTCCTGTGCATCAGCTCGGCCTTGACGGATCTTTTTGTTTTTTCCTGGGTGTGTGTGGGAGTGAAACTGTCTCCTCAGCTGAGTGAGATGTGAATCAGTATGATACATTATACTGTAATCATTATAAAAACGGAAAATACACTTGTCACCTCTGTTCTAAAACTGCGCTGATTACAGATTCTGAGTATGTAAGAAAATACCATGAGATGGCATTTGGTCAAGATGTATGTGCGGCACTATTAGACATTTGCCAATACTCCCAATAAATTCTAACATATGATCTCAGCCTGCCTGTTCACACCCAGTTGTGCCAACGTGCAAATCTTCTCCCTGTCTCCTAAAATGATTTCACAATTCGCTGAACAGGCCCCGAATCAGTGCTCTGAATATTCTCATTAGAACATACTGTCTCACTATTTTTTAGATTAATCTATTTAATCAATCTATTATCAGATTATCTCTAATCAGTTTTACTTAAATCTAATAAATATAATAACTCTTTATGTAAAAGACTTTGACGTTCTCTAGTGTAATATAGACATTTTAATCATAGATCAATAACTTATATAAGACAAATATCTTTAAGATGTAGTGCAGCTAATTTAGCTGTAACATCATTCTACCTCCCATAGGCCATTTAGTATTGTCCAATATGTTTCTGTGCTTAACAGCTGACAAATAAGAGCATTTAATAGAAATCCCTCTGCATAGTAATCTCCCCTCCCTTTATGTGACACAAACACCTGAGCCTGCTTTTGGGCCAAATATAATTGTCAGGTTTTGTATAGAGTGCAAAACCTGTTGCTAATAAAAAAAGGCTTACTTTATTTATTTATTTATTTATTTATTTATTTATTCATTTTAAAAAAAGATTTTTGAAACAAAAAAGTTACGTGTAAAGTATGGTTAATATCAGTTTGGTATAGCAGAATGAAAAAGTAATGTGTTCAGATTTTGCTTCCAGAATTACTTTTTTTTTTTACTTCAGTGAATATGTGTCATAGTAGATTTATTTTAGGTCAGTTTCTGTATAGGGACATACCTTAATTCTTTGGGTACAAGAAAGCTATGGCATTTTCACCTTTCTGCTCAGGAAAAAAGATTATTATTTTTTTAATAAAATGTTTTAAAAGCAGCCTATTATTATTTATTTTATATACTATTATTTATTGCACTAAAACTGTGGTTTTATTGGGTTTACTTAAATTTACTTAAATTTACTTTCAGCTACAGTATACCAAACATGTTGTCATATAAGAATTTTCTTCTAAGCATACAATTCACAAAAAAAACTGTTTGTGCTTCCTTAGAAATGTAAGTTTAGTCAACTTGAAATATATAGGTGTATTAACTAACAATTTCGGTATTTAAGTTATCTCGTGTCCAATCCAGGGAAGTTATTATAATGGTTTTTTTTTTTTTAATCGTGATGGCTTTTTAACAGGGATTTGTGTTATTGAACTTTTATTTGAAAACCTCATAGTTCTTGAGATATAATGACATCTTAATATAGTCTGGTGGTGAATCTGTGACACCATCTCTAATACACACATTTTGTGTGTACCTTTACAAACTAAAAGATTAAGGAAAGTGATTTAAATTCAAGGTAAAATCATCCATTGACTGTGTACACTAATTAACTTCACCAAGAATTTGAAGAGTCTATGCATTATATGGGTAGTGCTGTTGCATATTTGACTTGCTTTGATTCAGTTGAGTAAAGAGGCCTGATGAGGATTGCTATGAATTCTCTAGGCAGTGAGAAGTTAAATGGAGCTTATGATGATAAGCTGTTAATAAGATGGAAATGAGAACAGGGCCCGGGGGCTCTTTGGTTCAAGGGCGGACATGAGACGTCACATTCCAAAAAGGGTCTATGAGACCCTAATGTACACTATTGATTCTGTAGTTGTATTTAGCCACACCCATTCTGCCCTAGAGGAGGTTAATGTTTTTAATAATTTGTCCTTAGTGATATTACATGAGTTTACCTTCCTAGCTTCTGTTGTTGCAGTTCATGTAATTACCTGACTAAACCAGTTTGTTGTTTTGGGAGCAGTGTTTCACCCTGCATAAAACAGAGACTTCTCTAAGAATGATGTAAGAGGCAGGTGGAGAAGTTTGTCTTTGCTTAGCTCTTTCTTGTCTTACTTAATCCTAGTATTGTGTTTGAATCCACAGTAACAAGTTGTTTTTCCCCCCCTTCTTTTTCACTTCAGCTAGTTTCGAGTACATTTTTTTCTTAATAATTATGGCACCTCTTGATTTCTGTCTAAAGTAGACCCTGCTTACTGTAACTGTTTAAACTGTTCAGTTTTGCGTACTGTATTCATGAAACAGCTGCCCACAGTGGCATTGAAGCAGTTTGCTGAAACCCATTAAAGTATTATGTAGAGGCTAGTGGGTGGTATGTTTGTGACTTCTTAATGCATCTGTCTAATTTGACTGGTGGAAAACTCGCACACTTCACAGTTTTTCAATTCTTAACAACATTGTGTTTGTGCTGAAAATAGCTTTAGATATTGTACTCAGTGACAGCTGGGAAAATCATGAGATGAGAACATAAAAGATGTCTGTGTGTGGGCCGACATATGAGTGTATATGATAAAGAAATATCTTTTCAAAATATAACTATAACAAAAACATATGTACCACATTCTTAGAATGTACTTACTGAGTTCATGTTGGTTTTATATTTAATATTATACTTTTTAATAACATTTTGTAAATGTTTAGTTAATACATTTAATGCCATGTGGTGTAAACTATACAGTAAAAAGTATATTTTTTCATGTTAGAGTACACATCATTATATTTCAATTTGGTTTTTAAAAATACTTATTTTTTATTAAATTCATTAATAAATACAAGTAGGTTTTTGATCAATTGCACTACATGATATTTTACAACTAATCTTGCCATAAAATGTGAAGTTATTTGATATTTTTTGTATGTATTTTTTAATGAATAGATAAATGATAATACATGAGCATCACAACACTAGCACATATGCTGTGATTGAAATATTCACATCAAGAGAGATACTCCTGATCACTCTAATGTTTTTCTTCTCCTTTTTGTTATCCTGACATGGCTATTTGAAGTGCCCTCATGCTCTGTTTACCAATTGTTTTTTCAGCTGATCAAAGAAAACAGCAGAAAGTTTAACATAAATCTACGTCATAACAAATACAAACATTAATTTTGTAGAGTCATGTCAGGTCTTGTAGGTTCACAAAGAACATGTTTTCACACAGCATGCCTTTTCAGTTTCATGTATGCCATATTGTCTGAGTAAGGGATTACATAATGTTTGCAACTGACAAGTGTTCTCAACATCTGAAAAATACACTTTTTTTGGGATGGTAAAATTATTTTAGAGACGATTATGTAATATTTTTCTAAAGGGGCATTGCACTGTGAAATGCTATTGCCTTTTGTGCTTTTTACATTTACATTTACATTTATTCATTTAGCCGACGCTTTTATCCAAAGCGACTTATTGGGAATTTTTACAAATGCATAATAAAGCATTCAGTATGCCTGTACAGATCACTTTCTAGCATTCAGAGTGGATGTTGGCATCAGTTCTGTAAGAGCTTCCTGCAGGGCTTTGAATGTCATGTTTCAAGTCGTAGCGAGTTGTTTGCATTTATAATCAGGTGCTCAAACATACAGTAGGTACACATACACATACCCTGCTGTTATGAGACAGTCAAGGATCATGTTGTGGAGGAGGAGATCTATTCACAAATACAAGAGCACATAATTACATTTTGTGACCTGTTCGAAAATTGGAGAAAAGTGCGTGTTTTGTGTGCAAGGATGAAAGTGGGAGAAAAAGTATCTCAAATCACTTTGTGTGTGTGTGTGTGTGTGTGTGTGTGTGTGTGTGTGTGTGTGTGTGTGTGTGTGTGTGTGTGTGTGTGTGTGTGTGTGTGTGTGTGTGTGTGTGTGTGTGTGTGTGTGTGTGTGTGTGTGTGTGTGTGTGTGTGTGTGTGTGTGTGTGTGTGTGTGTGTGTGTGTGTGTGTGCTCAGTGCTTCTGTGTATGTAGGACCACTCACTGTTCAAGCAGCCTGACCACACAATGGCATTTTGTATCCCTGCCCCCTCATGTTCAGCACAACAGAATACTAAAGAGCTCTTTTTTTTCTTTCTCACACACGCACACCCACCTGCTGTGTGCTCACAAAAGTGACTGTTAGTTGTAGAGCCAGTTTGGTCAACCATTGAAGAAGTGTGAGATTGATTAAAAATTGGGAAGAGATTATGCTTTAGCAGTTCTGTTCATTCTTCTGCAAAGAGGGAACATTGCTGCCTGCCACATTTAAGCTGTGTAGCTTTTGTTTGTGTTGTAGTTCTGTCACGTTTAAGAGTCCTTCATCAATTCCTTCTGTGTTTTTCAATGCCAAGGCATTTTACGAGCAATGTACTTTCGTCTGTTTCTTTCTTCTATTTTCTTTATTTGTTATTCAGTGTTGGGGTGATACAACTTAACTGTTTTTTTTTTTTTTTTTTTTTTTTACAGAAATGTTACAAAACCAAGTCAAAGTCATGTGGCCCAAAAACATTTTTAAAAAGCCCTGACTCATTAACCACATGACTGTTTCAAGATCAATAGGTTTCTGAGACATAACTGTATTTGTAAATATTTAATTTCTAATATTTGTTTAAAAAATTACCTTGAATAATACACTTAAAAAATTTGTAATGATTATGATGGTTACACCTTAACCCCTTCAGACCCTGCCTCCATTGAAATGGACATCACATGATTTTTTTGTTTAAACCAATTAAATTTTATGTTTTTTTTTTTTTTATATATATAAGCAATGCCTAGTCACTGATTGGTCCCTGATCAACCAATCACAATAAAGATATGACTTCTAACTAACCTTTTTTTCCCACATTCTTATTGAATTGTTCATTCTTACAGTATGTGTTCTTTCCAAAATCTTAAGCACTAGTTCAACTATAGTGCACAAACTCTACTTATTATGTATGGTTAAAATATGAGGATTTTTATTTCTCTTCAGTCCTAGTGTCCATTGTAGTGGACATGAGGAAAATCTAATAAAAAATGAGTTGGCACAAATCTTTCTTTTTTTAGACTCATTTATATGTTGGAGAAGTGGATAAAAAAATTTGTTCAGTGAAAAAAATGCAGGTCTGAAGGGGTTAAGCAATTTTTAGTATAGGGTATAAATGGTATAAAAGATTTTTGAAACCAATATGAATACAACAAATTTAACACCAGATTTTTAAAAGTTTCTTTTCTTTGTTATGACCCAAAATTGTCTCTAGTCACTAATATTACTAACATATCAAATGAGTGAACTGTTGATATCCATATTCACAGCTTGTGAGGCACCAAAATAGGGCTGTGGTTATCATGGATAAATGCTGTTGTCACTCCTAGAGATTTTATCCCTGTCAGACATCCATGCGTTCATGCTATTTTCATAATTGATTCTATTCTTATGTAACTCAAGTTGGGTGTTGTTCTAACAGTCTAATCTCTTTTGCTTTTGATAGTACAGTCAGGACAGGTTGGGCTACCAGATATCATGTCCACCCAGGAGTGCCCAGAGAGTCCAGTGCTTGAGGATGAGGAGGGTGAGGAAGGAAGAGGGGTGGAGAGAGAGTCGGACAGAGACAGCGCAGTAGACAGCACTCTGTCGTCAGAGATATCGGATGGAGGCAGAACTGGAGAAAAAGAGGAAGGGATTGGGCTTTGCCTCCCAGGAGAAAAGTAAGTGCTTTTATCATGATTTCTTGGCATAATTAAATAGTATAATTATTGCTTTCACTGATGTTAAGTGAAAAAAAACCTAAATCTATAGAAAAGTACGTCATTTTTTTTTAAAATTTCCATTCCTTCTTTAATTCCTCAAGGAATGGTCAGATGTATAATCGCTCTGAGACTTCTGATCATTCTACACGTTCATCTGCCTCATTAAATGAGGAGCAGTTTGAGGACTATGGAGAAGGAGAGGATGGAGACTACACTCCTAGCAGCCCCTGTCCAGACGATGAGATCCGCATTAATGGATGCTCAGATCTGGGCTCTTCTGTTTCCTCAAGGTGTGTGTGCATGTAGTTTTTGTTTTATTATTTTTTTATTAATTTTTTTTTTTCTAACCACAACTGTATTGTCTCTCCCTTTGACTGCCCCAAAGCCTGTTTTCAAAGGGATTTACTGTAAAATGAAAGGATGATTAGTTTAGAAATCCAGTTATCTGCCTTAATTACACAAGATTTCTTTCAGCATGTTTATATTAGAGACTGTATTAGTGGATGGAACTATCTGACTGTGGGAAACTTTTTCACTATCAAGGAATATGTGTTATGGTTCTTTTTAGTCCTGACACACTATCCAAAAGGCTGGATTTGCTATGTCAAAAATCAAGTTGCAGTGAATCCCTGCTTTTAATTTTATTATTATTATTTTAAGCACACAGTAGAAAAACATTTTTGTGCATTTATCTTGTTGATCAAATTTACTTGTTCTAAACTTGTTTACCTGTTCCACAAAAGCACCACATTCTATTTTGAGCAATTTAATAAAAAAGTAAAAAAAGAAAGCATTTTACCCCTCCTGTCTGCTCAGCCATTATGTCTTTTTTAACAGGTAGATGTTGATTTTTAGTATATACCAGATTAAACAAGATAATCTGTTTCATATGATACATTTTCTGTCATCTAATATATAACTCAAAAGTGAAATGTTTATTTTTTTTAGCCTAATAGTTTTTTTTCTTCATGTAAAAATGCTTCATATTTGTACACAATCCACTTCCAAGCATGGTGCTCATTTATCATAATGATTGCATTCTTGTACCTAATTTCTAAGTGATCAAAGTGATGGTGTTACAACTTAGTGATACCACCATCCCCCAATCTTCTCTATCCAAATATGTTTCTTTGGAAGTTGCATATGAAATCTACTTGGCTACTGTTGAGGCATGTTTGAATAGGCATGACGCTTCTGTGGGGGAGATTTTTTTTTTTTTTTTTATCAGACTTGGCTTACTATACTCTTAAAAATAAAGTTTTTTTTTATTGGCATCAGTTCTTTTGTAGTTTTTTAAGGAACTGTTCACTAAAACGTTCTTTGGGGAACCAAAAATGGTTCTTCTATGGCATCACTGCAAAAACACCCTTTTGGAACCTTAATTTTTGAGTGTAGAGAGTCTCAATTTTGATTTTACTTTAGTAATTTTTTCTGCATTCTGCTTGTGTTGTTTATTGAATGTGTTCGGTCTCTCCCTCTCTCCCTGTTTCCTCCAGTGCTGGTCAGACTCCTCGGAAGATGCGCCATGCTGGTGACCAGATGGATGTGTTTTGCTCTCATTGTTGTAAGAGGGTCAGTCTGCTGAATGACCTGGAGAACAGGCTGAAAAACCTCAAAACCAACAGGTACAGCATAGACTACAGTTTACATCTGTTATAAAATAGAATCTTTTTCACACAGAGGGTTTTGTCATACACTGGGTGTACGTTCATCAGGAAGACTTGTTAGAGTCAAACCTTTGAAATTAGGGGTTAGTGGTCATTGACTTGTCTAGTTTCTCTTTAGTAATGTAAAAGGAGTGACCCCTCACATCTGGGAAATAAGCTTTCAGTGGCTTAGAATCCATGTTAGAGGCGCTTTGGGAGGATTAGTGGTTATCAGTTCTTCATTGTCTTCCTGTGGGCTACAAAAGCCACAGTGTAATAGAGGCAGGGTGTTCCTCAAGGAGTTAATGTGAGTATATAAGAACACAACTGAGGTGGGCTCTGATATCTTGCTGCAGTCTCTCTGCACCACTAATGATTCACTTTCTTTTCCATACATCATTCAGCCCACCACTTTAGAGCCCATTAGAGCTTTATTAGGCATCTGGAAATGGGCTACACACATCCACACATTTATCTGACTTTATCATTCTGTATTTTGCTGTCTCTCTTTGTCTCTGTATCATTCTTACTGACATCCACATCCACGCATAAACAAACAGGCAACCCCTTCTATGGCTTTGGATACTTTTCTCTTCTTTTTTATCTTGCCAGTTTCAAAGACTTCCAGTGAGTTTACTTCAGCATTTTCTTTTGAGAAGGCTTGTAATTAGCTTCTCATATCTTAGCCTTTCAAAACTGAGGATGAAATGGGAATTGGATCAGATAGACCGAGGGATTTTGGGGAAGGGAGTCTCATACTATAGAAGTGGAAGAGAGAAAAAAAGACAGGATGTTGGGATGGAGAGAAGGAATGAAAGCTAAATGCCCTGTCAGCAGGCTGCTTCAAGAAATGCATCATTACTTCACACCTCATTCTGTCGCTGCTAGAAAAAGCTATGTCGGCAATAACTCTGAGTGTGTGTGTGTGTGTGTGTGTGTGTGTGTGTGTGTGTGTGTGTGTGTGTGAGAGAGAGAGAGTAAGTGGGAGAGAGTTTTGTGTATTAATCTTTAGTATGTGCTATCCCATAGAAATTCTTAATATTTTAATTCTGATTGGACAGTGAAGACCCTAAAGGGTTAGTTTACCGAAAAATGAAAATTAGCCCACGATTTACCCTTCAGGCATCCTAGGTGTATATGACTTGCTTCTTTTAGACGAATCCATCTGAGTTATATTAAAAATTATCCTTGCACTACCAAGCTTTAGAATGGCATAAGTGGGTGCTTCTCTTCATCAGTCCAAAACAAATCCAATAAAATGCATCCATCCATAATAAAAAGTGCCTCACACTGCTTCGGGGGTGAATAAAGGCTGTAGCGAATCAATGTGTTTTTGTAAGAAAAATATCCATATTTTAAATGTAACATTCAATGGTCATACCCAGAAGCAGCTCCAGGCGGATGACGTTGGATGTCAGCATTGCGCATATGCTGGCAAGTCTCAATGTTTGTTTACAGGAGCGAAGGAAGCAAAGTTTCCTTATTGTAGCAAAGGAAAACCAGTCTCCTCTTGGTTTATATCGTAATCCTTTGACATTTTCCTTTACAAATCCTTGTTTTGAACTTCTAATTCGTGACCGTTGTTTTGTTTTGATCTCTCCACGGTTATGCGTGGCGCATACACAACACTGATGTATTATGTCATCTGCCTGGAGCTGGGTACGACCAGTTGGCACAAGCTAAATTAAAGTTATTCTTACATTTTAAATATGGATTTTTTTTATTCAAAAATGCACCTTTATTCAGCCCCCGGAGCTGTGTGAGGCACTTTTTATTATGGATGGATGCACTTTATTGGACTGGTTTTGAACTGATGAAGAAAAACACACGCCTTTGTCATTCTAAAGCTTGGAGGTGCCAGGATAACTTTTAATAGAACTCTGACTGAATTTGTCTGAAAGAAGAAAGTCATATACACTTAAGATGCCTGGAGGGTGAGTAAATCATTGGCTAATTTGCATTTCTGGGTGAACTAACCCTTTAACAGTTTAGAAAGGAAGCCATTAAAATTTATGTCATTCCGTTGCTTTCTGCCCTTGTTGTGTTGATCTCCTCTCGAGTAACTTTTACTCAAGTAGCAGTTGTATATTTGAGTTATGTAACAAACTCCTTCAAACACTTTTTGTGAGCTTTAAGGTTGAAGGTATGTAAACTTATGTTCGTGTCAGGGCCGACACTATATTCAAATATGTTGTGGGCGAGTCTGTGTTAAGTGCAAAAGATGTCCAAAAATGGAATGAAGCCACTTTCACTAATAAATGTACAATTTGGTGTCCCATTACTTTTTTAAGCATTAGACACATAAATCTCATGTTTTATTATTTCATTATCTAACATAAAATTAACTGTATCAGCCCTATAATTAGGTGATTTTGAGCTGTTCCACATCAGAGCCTTTGACCATCTTGATTGATCAAATAACTAAAAAACCTGCTAATATGTTGAAGTTCTAATTAGCTCTCATTTTTTGTTTTCCAGCCCAAACAGAAAGATCTCCAGCACTGCATTTGGAAGGTAGGTCACTCAATATTGCTCCGCTCAGTGTTTGTTTGTGCAGTCTATGCTGCTGTTAATCATTTATTGTGCTTGTTTCCAAGTCCCTCACTGCTTTGACTGTGAGCACCTCCTGTGGTTTAATAAATGTTATATGATAATGTTGTGATATCACTAATAAGCTTGAGATGTAAATTTTAGCCTGATTTAGAGGTTTTAGTGAAAGTTTATGCTCCAGTGATATGTCAGTTGAAGATTCACAATAGAATAAAAACACATAGGCATGGAAAATTGCTAAAGATGTGCTCTAGACCAGTATTTGCCAAACTTTTTTGTCTTATGTACCCCAACAGCTCCTCAATAAGGTCACATCAAACCAGAAATGTGACCCTAGACCACAAAACCAGTCTTAAGTGTCAATCTGAAAGCTGAATAAATAATCTTTCCATTGATTGTTTGTTAGGATAGGACTATACTTAACCGAGATACAACTATTTGAACATCTGGAATCTAAGAGTGCAAAAAAATGTAAATATTGAGAAAAACGCCTTTATTATTGTTCAGATAAAGTTCTTAGCAAAGCATATTACTAATCAAAATTAAGTTTTAATATATTTACGGTAGTAAATTTACAAAATATCTTAATGGAACATGATCTTTACTTAATATCCTATTGATTTTTGGCATAAAAGAAAAATCTATAATTTTGACCTATACAATGTATTTTTGGCTATTGCTACAAATATAACCATGCTACTTATAACTGGTTTTGTGGACCAGGGTAACAAATGTGTTCCTCATGTCAGCGTATCTCTAATAAGTCTAAATCTGCTTGAAAATTACTCATTATTAATATTGGAGGTATTAAATTGATTTTTATTGATTTTCTGGACTTAGAATGTTATGGTGTATATAATAGTTGAGTTATATTGTTAAATTTCATTAATAAAGATTTGCATTGACTTCAGTGATTGCACCCCATGCTGATACAGTTTGAGAAATAAGCAATCTGTGTTTATTTTACTGAATTTGCTACATTAGTTGTGTCTATTTTTTGCGATAGAGAGTTGTTGTAAAGAACAGAGTGTGCTAGAAGTATCATCCACTTACACACTTTGTTTCAAAACCTTTTCAAGTACCCCTATAGGGCATGGATACCCCTGGTTGGGATTCACTGCTCTAGACATTTCCTTTGTGTTTAACTGCAAGAATTTGATCAAATGTTGTGTGGGAGTGTAAACGCTGGGTAGCAAAAATTGTGTGGGTGAATAGCAGTTTTTCTTGTCCCTTTGGCAACCAGTCACCTACTCTAAATCACAGTGACAAGATGAAAGTGGCCTGCCACAGCTGACCTGAGTGTTAAAGAGAGGGAGAAAGCAGAACCACAGAGAGAGACCAGTGTCATTTGTATAATGGATTCTCACATGTGAAGTCATTGCTTTATTGAGAATGACACACAGCAATAAAACAAAGTGACAACCAGGACCTGACTCTGCAGAAGAGTTATGTGAATGTGTGTTTGTGTACACGCAGGATTGCGGCTCTCAGAGGCTAATGCAAGTGGGACAAGAGAATAGTGTGCGTGCCTGCGCATGCGCTTGTGTCTTTTAGACGAGTACCGTTTGGTTCTGTGTGGGTGGGTCGATTGGATCGGACACTGCACCAGCTCTCATAATGCCTGTACTGGTCAGTCCCTTCTCTCCCTCATCACTGCAGTGCTCCTAAAGATGCTCAGGCATGGAATTATAGATTCATAGAATGGATGAGTGGTCTGCTGCAGTGATGCAGCATGGGTAGTGTAGTTTGCAACTATTGATGCTGCAGTGTAGTCCAATCCATCCATAGGTCTGAGCGGAGAGGTAAGTGGGACGATCCTCTTGCAAAATACAGCAGTCAGCTTGGGATCTGAAAGCTGAGGGTGCACAAAATGAACTGGTGCGGTGTGGAATGAATAACTTTAATGTTTGTAATGTTATTGTGATGCACTATAGTATTTTATGATTCAATTATTTTGTTTACATGTGTATTTGGGTCCAACAGGCAGCTGCTTCACAACAGTAACCTCAGCAGTAGTAACGGCAGCACAGAGGATTTGTTCCATGACAGCATTGACTCCTATGAAACAGACATTACTGAGAAGGTAAAATCCCCTCACAGCACACTCACTTCCTTCCTGAACACAGCCTTGTGAAGAATGCATCACCAGTGCTGACTATCTTTGGAGTGTCTTTTTAAACACGCGCTTAGTCCTGATCTGCGCTCAGAAAATCACATCCGTAGATGTAAGCTTCTTAATGCAGGGGGTCAAATGGGTACAGATGATGCTGATGACTTAAATTGGATTTTGTTTGTGTCTGGGTGTGCGCTGTTATGTCCCAAGGGTTGATTATAATCAAACAGATTTCAGAATTTTTCTTTTTTGTTTTATATGAAGGTCATCAAACTGTCTTGGAAACTTTATGCCATGCATTTCTTTTGTCTGCTTCTCAGTTGCCCTGAAGATTTTTGTGTTTTTCCTCTCCTTTCAGACACTCCTTTATATTTGTAAAATATGAAAAATCTTTATAAAACAGTTATGAGTTTTACAGTATATATAATTTTGCCTTAGAAAAGGAGTCTACTCATTTATATTTTTACACAAACATAAAAGCATAATTCAAGATACAATGGAAGTAATGTTGTGGTGGAAATTGTAGATTATGATGTTTCATAAAAATGACAGAATTCTAGTTAGTTTGTAAAAGGTGTGCTTATTTTCTAAATACCCACTGGGCCAAAAGTGCTGCTCTTTTTTTTTTTTTTTTTTTTGATTTAGGGTCACCTTATAGGGGCATTCTAAATTAGATTTTTTGTTTTGTTTCCAGCCAAAATATCTAAAAATTCCTTAATCAAGAAGGATTTTCTAGACAAGTAAAAATTATTTTCTAAGTCAAAAGAAGCGAGTTTTTGCTTAGAACAAGCAAAATAATCTGCCAATGGGGTAAGCAAAAAATCTTATTTAAAACAGAAAACAAGATTATTTTTCTTACCCCATTGGCAGATTATTTTTCTTGTTTTAAGCAAAAATGCACTTAATTTTGAGTAGTTTTTTTCTGAAAACAAGACAATAATTTTTATTAGTCTAGAAAATCCTTCTTGATTTAAGATTTTTGTTTAGATATTTTGGCTGGAAACAAGACAAAAAAAAATCTAAGTAAGAAAAGCATTTTTTGCAGTGTGTTGTTTTTTTACTCTTCAGTGCTGGCAGTCATTCAGCACTAATTCAGAGCTGTTCTGCGAGTAATAGTAAGATTTGCATATTGTTACTTTGTTACAGGTGAGTTACTTGGACAAGAAAGTGACAGAGCTGGAAAATGAAATTCTGATGAACGGGGATGTGAAGTCGAAGCTGAAACAAGAAAACATACAGTTGGTTCACAGGTAAATTGCTACTCAAAGTCCACTCGCCCACTCTTAGACAAAGTTCATTTCATTGGAACTATGTTATATTTGCATACTTGTCTCTTTAAAGAGCAGATTCTTTCCACTAGCAAAACCTTCAATGAAAATATTCCTAACAAATGTTTTGCATTTGCTAAATGCTAAAAGGTCAAAGAGGGCCTCAGCAGGACTGACAAAAAAAATCCATGATAATGATGAGAACTGTGCTTCAACAGGATTCACGAATTGGAGGAGCAACTAAAAGACCAGGAGACCAGAGCAGACAACATGATGGAAGAGGAGCTCAGGAGACACAGAGAGGCCTACAGCCGAATGGAGAAAGACAAAAACACACAGATAGAGCTGCTCACAAATCGGTTAGTTTATCCCAAGACCTTAACTGCAATTTTTATTTTCTTGTTTGCCAGTAAAATTATCCAAACATCTTTAAAACAAGGTCATTTTTAATAAATCTAATCATGGTTAAACCAAGAAAAATGATTTGCCTGTGGGGTAAGAAAAATAAACTTTGAATTAGAATTAAAATTAAGTACATTTATCTTGGTATATTTTGGATGTTTTTTTAATGGAAAACGGGGCAAAAAAACGAATATTATTTTTTTCCCCCATGCAGTAAACACAATAGCGCATTTAATTTTATTCTAAAGTTTTCCATTTTCCATTCCATTGTCCCACTATTTTTCCCCCTCTTCCTGGGAGTTTTTCCAGGATTAATGCACTTTAATTACAAAGAAAAGGGTGTTTATAAGGGTGTTAGACAGAAGAGCAGTTGAGCCACTGAAGGAACCATTACATTTCATCCAGAAATCTTCATCTAGAGATTTTGATTCTCAGGGCCATAGAGCAGTGGAGGCTTATTGCAAGAATATGATGGATGGCTTGTTTTTATTTTATTTGTTCCCACTGGCAGAGTACACCAGCTAGAGGAGGAAAATGGAGAGATGGCAATAAACATGCACAGACTGAAAACCCAGTCAGAGAAACTGGATGAGGTAGGACATTTTTATTATACATAAACTAACTTTTTAGGAGAAAATGGAGGATATTGACCATTGTGATTTAGACTGAAGGAGATGCAAAAGAGGATGTGTGAATGCTTGTAATAATAGTGCTTGTTTAAATTTTTTGAACAAAATTAGTTATTCACACCTGTTAGTCTTGCAAATCTATCTGAGAATTCCCACTCTTTCAAAATGATGAAAGCTATCTATCATTTTCAGAGGAGGTCTGTGCTTGTGCGGAGAATCGAAGAATATCAAAAAAAAAAAAAAATCTTTAAATTTTTTTTTTTAATTCCTTATAATTCTATGACAAATATGCATGTCTGTTTGAATTCAACCAGTCTGAGATTGTAGAAAGGGTTTACCAACTGAAAAAAGTAACAATATGAACATATAATTATGAAAAGTAGTATAGTCTGTGAAAAGTTTTTTTCTAAGCGTCCATAAAGCCAAAAGTGCTCATAGTTGGAAAACAAAACAGGCACTGATGAAGGTATCTTATTTAATAAAATATGATTACATCAAACATATTTTTAAATATTGGCTCACAAAAAATGACCAAATAGCAGATAAATAAATGACCAGATCTAACTGTTTGTTTGCATAAAATGTTTGTTTATGAATGTGTAGGAGAGACAACGGATGACAGATAAGTTGGAGGACACAAGCTTGCGGTTGAAAGATGAGATGGATCTGTACAAGAAGATGATGGACAAGCTACGGCAGAACAGAAATGATTTTCAGAGAGAAAGAGATACCATGCAGGAGGTAAAACCATGTGCAACAGTTTCCAGTGGGCAAACATTTAAAGAAATTGCAGAAGTGGCAGTAAATTAAATAGTCAAATTATTTAGCAAGCTCTCAAAAGCTAGGTTTGTCTATTTGTGTGCTAATTGTTTTAAGATGTATGTAGTCAGCCAAAAATATTATATTTACAGTTTGAAAAAGAGTGGCAGAGCCTTGGGCAGCTTTAGTTGCCCTCAGGCTTAAACGGGAACATATTGAACATAGCGTAAACATGCACACATACAAGTCAAACACTGAGAAGTTACACAAATATTGCGAATACTAAGAAGCATATTCTATTCACTAGTATATTGAAATTAATATGTAAATTTAGTCCAGAGCCACCTTTATGTTTTATTCTCCCTAAAGGCTATACAGCAATCATGTACTTGACTGTCACATAAGAATAGTAATGTTATCAGTTTGATAGCTTGGTGCTTTTTCTTATTTTTTTATTTTCATTTATGTTCAGCTAATTGAGGACCTTCGGCGAGAACTGGAACACCTCCAAATATACAAGCTGGAGGCAGAAAGAACAGGGCGTGTCCGCAGATCTTCCTTTAGCCTATCAGAATACAGCACTCGAACACGTGAGAGTGAGCTGGAACAGGAGGTCAAGAGACTAAAACAGGTGAGAGAGATGGAAAGCTGGTAACTTGATCTTTTAGCAGGTGAATTTCCTGTGGTGTTGGCTACAGTAGTTCTGTGTAGTCAGATCTTTGAGAAACAGAATGAGTGCAAATTATTTTGCATTTTCACACAAAACTATGCCTATCATTTAAAAAAGAATATATATTTTTTTTCTTTCTATATAATTGTTGTTGTTACTTTTTAACCTCTTGGAACTGAATGTAAAAGCTGCAAACGTAATTTAGACAGTCTCCACTTTTTAAAAAGCAAAGAAAGCACCATAAAGCAGCAATACCAAAATAAACACTTTTTTTATCATCTGTCTCTTATTTAATTTTATTTACTCTGTGTATATGCAGAGGAGCGTTTCCAAGGACATGCCCTTTGACCTCCAGCAGCTTGTGTATGCTCGGGCACGACTCTGTCCGAGTCTGATGGTAAACTGTAATTTCTGTGCAGACTTAATATCATTTAATTAACCACTAATGTATTCAATCACAATGAGTTTATTTTTGTAGACACGCCTTTTCACTTAACATCTAATATAGCCACACTTTTTTGTAGGTTGTAGATTTTGTAGTTCTGTGTTCCAGTCAAAAGAAGGAAATAACTACACAATACCACAGAAGTGCTATTATACTAAATATCATCACCATCACCTCTTGCCCACAGCCATGTCAGAGCCATGTTTCTCAAAGCTTTCTGTTGTCATACCAATTTAATTTCCCATTTCCTGCACTGCACCGATGCTTCAGCCTTAAGAAAACACTCCTCATCCATTCAAAACTCATTCACATACTGGGGTGATAAAAATAGTGAAATGTCCCAGTGTTATTATACTAAATATGAGCTCACTTGGACACCACTTGAACAATCATATTAGAGGACTGAAACTAATTGTGGTATAAAGTAATATAGCTGTTGCATTATTGTGAAAATAAACATTTAATAATGTTATGTTTGGTATATGTCTCTTATAAAAAGATTTGATAATTTTTCTAATCTACAGTCATTGCATAATCTTTTCAAACCAGATCACCATAATTTGCAAACTACTGTTTTCTTTTGCCAGCAGATGCTGGCCTAACCACCAACTCTCTTGTTTCAGTTAATAAGGCCGCAATAAGGAAAAGGAAATGCAAGATGACTCTTGGATCATCTTTTTGGGGTAAATTGTAACTCTTTTCTCTGTCTTATCACAGGAGAACCAGAAACTGAGGGAGCAGAATGAAGATCTAAATGGTCAGCTTCTCAGTCTGAGCCTCCATGAGGCCAAAAACCTGTTTGCCACACAAACAAAAGCGCAGTCTCTGGCCATGGAGATTGATCATGCCTCCCGTGACCAGGTAAGAGAAGCAGAGGACTTTGTTCTCACTATTCTAAACAAAGAGCACTTGATTTTGATCTACTGATAAAACTGGATAATGCTTGAGGAAATCTGTAAATAAAAACACCTTTTAATGTGTACCAGTGAGGAACAAAACAGTTTGAAGTATGTTTTTTTTTTTTTTAAAGTCCTCTGAAAAGGGCCTGTGGTACCATATACAGTATAAACAAAATAAATAAATTTTGTGAGGTACTTAAAGGAAAAGTTCAACAAAAAGGTGAAGGTTATTTACTCACTGTCATACTATTCCAGTGGAGGAGAAAAACAAACAAACAAAAACTAAACTCTACTAATTAATACGCTTTCTGTCTTGTGAGGAACACAAAAGGAGAAATAAAATGGAATGTGTTTTCCGAAGTGTTCAGTAGCATAATTGGGACAAAAATATTTTGAAGCCACCAATAACGATAAGGCCAGTGTGTTGTAAATTTAGACTTCCTCATTATTGTCAAATTTCATTCAAAATTTTTAATTTTTGGCAAACTTTTCGTTTATTGGAAGCTTATAATGTATTGACAGCTTTTGTCCAATTAACCAGACCATTATATTATTCTAAAATTGTTTTGATTCCCACAGTTGATGGAAGCCCTCAAGGAACAAGAGGAGATAAACTTCCGACTCAGGCAATACATGGACAAGATAATTTTATCCATTCTGGACCACAACCCATCTATTCTGGAAATCAAAACCTCATAAGCTGTTTAGAAACTTAACAGTGGATCTAGAGCTCCCCCTGAGGTAGCACTGAGCCTCAAATAACTTGTGCCTCTGAATGCACAATAACTACAATGTACTGGTGTTTTGTGCACCTTTCTCATGCGATAAAAAATCTAAAATATACTGGTGAAATATTTCATGCACTTTTAAAGGGCATTTTTGCTGCTCTGTACAACACAAGGGAGTTTTCACTGGAATGTCATTGTGGTTACTGAATTGCACCAACTAATATGTGAATATATGACACTGGATGTTCACACAGTGTATTTGTGTTATATGGATAGTGTATGTTTGCTGAGTTTGCACTGGGATGTGATTAGAGGTTGAACGATAAACGAGAAATAACTACCTATTTGATGGCTATCAAAGCTTGACTTTTGTAGGTATATATGTACTGGTTTTGGTGAGAGAGTTTTTGACCGTCTTCCTACTATATTATATGGCATGTGAGGGAACGATGTAAGAAGAGACAAATGAGAAGAATAGAGGAGAGGTAATCGAAACTGGAACTGGAACTTGATAACACTGCCTGTTGTAAAAGAAATCCATTTTAGAGCAGGGCAATGCTCTTCTAGTCTGTGTTTGCAATGTAACGTTGAGATGTTTATTCTGACATTACGTGCAGTATGTGTGCTTCGAAAAGGAGTGAATTGCAAGAGGCTGAATGTAAAATGTCATTGTGAATGTACCAAACAAGTAGTATTTCAGGTTATTTACAGGCTTTAGCATAATAGTTTAAGACCTGTCTGTTCATCAGCTGAGTTATGTTCTTAATGGCCTTAAAGGGACTTGCACTTGTTCTTCCAAACTAAAACAATATTCAGTTAATAATTTCAAATGCAACGTTCTCATGATTTTCTATAATGTGATTTACAAATAAACATACATCAGATAATGCAGGTCTAAAACACAGAAAACTGACATTTGTGCTTCTATCCCAGGAATGTTTCATATTTTGAATATCAGACATTTTGGACTATATGTGATGACAATAGCAAGCATCTAATTTATTCTGTACTGATCTAGGCTTATGTTCAGCATTCATATTTTGTCACATAAATGCTTCCTATTTCCTTGTAGTATTTGTGGCTTTTTACTTATCAGTTAAAGCTCAAGTAGACCCTTTTTCAGTCACGCATTAAATAGTTGCTGAGCTATATTACACTTTATACATGTGTCTGGTATTTTTAACAACTTGTAAATAATGTAAAGAAAGACCTTTTTACTTGTGCCACTCATTGCTTTTACATTTCTCAATTTATTTTGTGAATATTTTTAGTCGTGGAAACATCATGACAAATGTCTCATTTCTTATTCTCTTTATATTTATAAAGGAGATGCTGGAGAAGGCGGCAGTATTAGTTTTGCTTGTTTATGAGAGAGTTTAACTCAGTGGCACAATATGCTGAATGGTGACGATTTAATCCAAAAGAGGGGTATCTGTACAGTTTCACAAAATGTATACTAATTGCATTTCATTTTTTTGCATACTTGATTCATCTAAAATACTTTAACAATACTTTGACTGTGGGCTATTTCTGTTTCAGATTTAGATTAGTCTCTATGATCAATATGTGCATATAGGCATTTACTTTTGCATGTCAGGTGTTACTGAATTTACTGAACTTGAACATGAAAAATTAACAAACTGATCCTTTAAAATAAAACAATACAAAATTCCATATGTGGCTTAAAGGGTTTGGTATTAGTACATGACCCTCTATTCATGACTGATGCAAACAGAATCACAGTAGGCATTAAGAGAGGTTTATATTATATGAAAACTTTAATTTATGAATCTTGTAAATGATTTACACGTGTCATAAGCAAAGAGCAATATTCATATATGTCATGATAATTGTATCATGACATATATGAATCTTGCTCTTTGCTTATGAAAAGAAAAAGAAAAAAAAGGTATCTTTTTTTTTGCAAAAAGATATAAAGATACATGGTCAAGGTGTTCACTATGATAACTGTTAATGTGTTTAAAAACAAATAATTCTGCTTGAATAAAGGGATGTTTTTACTTCACACTTTGAATAACAATCTTAATACTTTATATTGTCACTTTTCCTTGCTTTCATCATAGCAAAGAAGATTAAATAAAACAGCAAAAACACTGTTGCTCTTGAGCTGATTCACTATATTGTCAAATGTATGTTGGATTATGCCTATTTATGTTTAACTATGACTGTATACGTTTGTTCAGTATCTTCTAGGTGTTAATAAAACAATCGAAAATACAAACTATAATCTGCAACCCAATAAACGGAAGTAAGGCCTACCTGAGAAATACACTATATTGCCAAAGGTATTGGGACATCCCCTTCTAATGAACAGGTTTGACTACCTAATTTCCATGAGAACAAATCTTAAAGTTTAAGCATATAATAATATTCTAGGGAATTGCATGCTTCTAATTTTATAGCAACATTTGGATAGGAGCCTTTTCTTTTCTAACATGAAAATGCCTCTGGGTATAAGGGAAGGTTCAAAAAGAAATGATTGATTCAGTCAGTGTGGAAGAACTTGACTGGTCTACATAAAGCCAAATCCTAATCCCAGCTGAACACCTCTGGTGTGACGTTAAATGCAGTCCTTGAGCCAAAAACTCATCAGCAAACAACAATGACTTGTACAGATGGGTACAGTCATTTTAGACATTTCCAAAACTGTTGCAACAGAGATGGAAATACAATTTTTAAATGCATTGTTTTCATAAATATCATTAAAAGCTTAAACTTTTAGATTTGTACTCCTTGAACTGACTACGGTAGTCAAACCTGTTCATTAGAAGGGGGTGTCCCAATACTTTTGGCAATATAGTGTGTTTCTCAGGTAGGCCTTACTTCTGTTCAGTGTTTCTTTGGGTTGCAGATTACAGTTTGTATTATCGATTAATACACCTAGACCATACTGAACAAACGTATACAGTCATAGTTAAACATAAATTGACATAATCCAACATAATAAAGGCTATTAAAACAAAAGTTGCATTTATATTTATTGCACATACAAACGATCGAATGGTAAATAAATAGGAGAAAGTCACGTTACTTCCCTTGGCGTCTCCCAGTCCTCGTGACTATGACGTTAGCTCTGGTTAAACGTTATAATTCTCCAGTAGCATTTCATACTACTCATAAAAGAATATATAAAGTGTCTTAGTTCAGAATCCCTAGACGTCCTTGTTCTTTGAGCCTTTATAACACCATGTAAAGTAAAATAATGGCAAGGATTACCATTTTATCATGTGGTGTTGGCTTTGACCATTCGAGGGCGCTGCTTGTTTTAGCAGTTTCAACCCCTGTTAGCTTGATTGTTTCACTCGGTACTTGTACACCGGTAGTTTTACAACAGTGAAAACTGGACCATAGTGAATGCCCGCCGCAAGAGCATCGTCATTATTGTTCATAGCAGTATGATTTATGAGCAGTAGTTTTGACGGGAACGAGGGCGCCGCCGTGAGTTCAAAAATCTGTATACTTATTTTGTTAACAATGACAAAATGCAATTTAGACAATGACAGTGTGTGATACACTATTACAGTATAAGGAAGACTGGGGTTGTTTGGCACATTATTTTTAGTTTGGGTCACAAAAATGTAACATAAATGTTCATTTATCCACATTCAGTGATCTATACCCAATAAGTTGATGAGAACTAATTAATTTGATACAGAAACAGTCAACAAATCTTCATTTAAAAAAATCACAATTGCACATCAGAATTTTATTTAAAAAAAAAAAAGTTATCTGAAGTGCATTTAATTATCTTGGGATAGTCAAAATGTTTTAATGTAATGTTGAAACCAAAAAAACAGGATTATCTTTGTAAAAAGCCCAACAATGTATTCAGCACTACCAGAGCAGAATGTTCATGCGTTATTTGCCTTTCACACATTTTTAACATTTTACATTTCTACACATTTAACATAGGTATAGCATCCGGAGGAAGAACATATCTCAGTTTCCTTTAAGTGAAAAGGGTTAAAAACAAGAAATGCGCCCAAACAAGGGGAGACCAAGAAGAGTAAATAGAAAATTCCCTCAGATGGGTAACCACAGCATCAAGCCATATCCCCCTAGTCAGGAAGAGGACTGGGAAAAGGAGTTAGAGGAGATTTCACAACGTAATGAAAAGCAAAAACAGCCTACTTATGGTAATTTCACTTACACATAGTTTTATAATGTTTTATAATGTAATGAGTATTCATTAATAGATGTATTTTTACCACAGATCCTGGAGATGATTTAATTACTGAAGCAGCGGAGATGTCTCGTAACGTACAGAATGGCCCAAGCTCAAACCAGGGATGCTACAGCCCAGCAATCCACCATATTAAACCTGTGAAATGGGTCCGCTTTGTTTATGCTGTAGTGGATGACCAGTTTGCTGATGCTGAAGAATAAGGCTGTTAGTTCCTTATATATGTGCTTCCTTACAGAAAAAAATATTGAAATTAGTTTATAATCTACTGAGCTCAGGCTAATGTTTTAAGTACTTTTTGTTGTTTTTAGTAACCTCTCAGTATTTTATGTTAATTTATAGGTGTTTATGCTGAGCACTTATATTTGTAAATTTAATTAATTCATTTATTTTTGCCAGTTGAAGCCAATTTGTTTTAATCTTTGTCTAAGTACAATTTTGAATTTGATTACTGTTTATCTATAAAATACTGCATTACAGTGTTAATATGCATTGAAAGCAAAGTTACAGAAAGCAGTTGTGTTCTTGTAATTGTGTAGATTTAAGGCACATTAAAGATTAATTGGAATTGAACTGAAAATGAGCATTCATTTGTGCAACGTGTCATTTCACTTGAGTTTCCACTAGGTGGCAGTATAGGCTCAGTCTAAAGGAAAGCTATGTCTGAATTGAGCATTGGTACTCATCTCTTAATAGAAACACATCTGCTGTTCCTTGCTTTTACATACAGATCTCAAATGTTTACATCTAAAAATAATTCTGGGATAACATGAATAACACAAGCATTTCCTGTGCTGCTGTCAAAAATAAAAGAGAAGAAAACCTTTTTTAAAATTTTCTTTTTTTTTTATTTCTTTTTTTTTAAACAACCTCACTCAAATTGTAATGATTAGTATATACACTACTGTTTAGCAGTTTATAGTAAGTAAAAAAAAAAAAAAAAAAAAAGTGACAGTAACAGCATAGGCTATATTGTTACAAAAGCTTATAAATTTGAATTTAAATTTATACTGGAGAAATAGGAGAAAGTCACGTTACTTCCCTTGGCGTCTCCCAGTCCTCGTGACTATTACGTTAGCTCTGGTTAAACGTTATAATTCTCCAGTAGCATTTCATACTACTCATAAAAGAATACTGGACCAGAGTGAATGCCCGGCGCAAGAGCATCGTCATTATTGTCCATAGCAGTATGATTTATGAGCAGTAGTTTTGACGAGAACGAGGGCGCCGCCGTGAGTTCAAAAATCTGTATACTTATTTTGTTAATAATGACAAAATGCAATTTAGACAATGACAGTGTGTGATACAGTATAAGGAAGACTGGGTTGTTTGGCACATTATTTTTAGTTTGGGTCACAAAAATGTAACAGAAATGTTCACCTATTTATCCACATTCAGTGATCTATACCCAATAAGGTGATGCGAACTAATTAATTTGATACAGAAACAGTCAAAACCTTATAAATTTGAATTTAAATTTATACATATTATCTGTTCTAATGAATGTTCACATAGTATCATAGTTTTCACAAAATATTAAGCAGCACTGTTTTCAGCATTGATAATGATAAAAAAAATGTTCCTTGAGCACCAAATTAGCAAATTAATATGGCTTTTGAAGGATCACGTGACCCTGAAGACCGGAGTAATGGCTGCTGAAAATTCAACCCTGCCATTACAGAAATAAATGACATTTTAGTTTTATTTACCATGTGTGATCAAATAAACATAGTTTTGTTGAGGTTTTTTTTTTTAAATATATATTTAAAAAAATCTTACAAACTTTTGAATGATAGTGTGTGTAAATAAACTTGAGAAGAATTAGAACTTAGAATTATGCAAAGAAAAATGCAAATTAGAAAAATTCAAGATGTTTAAATATTTAAACACTAATTTTTTTTAAATGATTTTGAACACCATTGACCATTGTTTTGCATACAGTCAGTTGTACATTTTTATTTTGTACAATGTTTTTTATCTTACACTCATTTCTTGCTGGGGTTTATTGCAGCTGGCTTTTTGGGCAAAAGTGCAACAAAGACTTAGTGTCTAAAACATTTAGGACGTTATGTTTAGAAATACCTGGCAAGTGTAAAGGCACGTTTATTGGTACAATAATTTATTTCCCAACTCAAATGGACCATGAAATGGTGCAAGGCTGTTCTTTTGTGAATAGTGCATGCGTTCCAAGTAGGCCAGCCGTTTTGCATTGTCATGATGGTGCATGTTTCAGATTAAATGCAGTTTTAATCTATTTTAGATGGGTTGTTTGAAGTACTTCTACTTATGGGCTTTTTCAGAAGTCTTTCGTGGCTTATACAATTTAACACCCTAGTATCAGAATCCTAGTTGTTGGCAGGTTAACTGTAGTTCACATACAGACCCAACAGAGGGTGGTGTTTTACAGGTCTGCGGTCCTGAGATGTTGAGATGCAGAGTTTGTCTGCAGGCCTGTGCGCAGGGAGCTGTGACGCTTGTCTCCATCACTGTCTAGACCAGCACCAGGCAGCTGTCTGGGTCAAGCTATGGACTACTGATACTCACTGTATAGAGTGTGAACAAGATGCTGAAGATGGCATGAAAGGGAAGAGAATTCATCCGATTCTTTGTGCTCGTTTTATTAATATCGTTCAGACTTTGTTTAAAGACGTGTCAGTTAAGCATGATATGCTTTTATATAGGCTATGTACACATATATAATGTAGTATCAAATTTTCATACTGTTCATTATAATGTTGTGACCTCATTTGTGGCATTTTAAATGATTAATTTTAGTCTTTAGTGTTTATTTTTTAATTTCATTTTAGACAGAATACTATACAATTTTAATTAAACGTTTTTTTTTGTAAAATAATTATCGTCTTAGCGTATCTGCTAGAATTTTTAAGTCCCCATGAAATCTAAATAAAGATTTCTTATTTTCATGGATATAGCAGTGTCTATAATAAAAGATTTAGCCTTAAACATGTTTTTTTTTCTTTTTCTCTTAATCTCTCCACCTTTTTCTTTCCGTATGAGTGGGCGTGGCCATTTGTAAATTTTATGGGTCTCCATCTCATGGCGTCCAACTATTTTTATCTGTACAAAACGTACTCGGTTACTAACGTAACCTCTGTTCTCTCTAGAGAGGGAACGAGTACTGCGTAAGTATCTTACGCTAGGGGAAAATCCTTTTCTGCGAGATATTGAAGCCAAAAATTATCCTTAATTTAGAAATAATGTAAAGCGAGTTGCAGCAGCATACAGACATAGGCGAAACAGCTTGCGCGCCTATTGGCTGCTCTGCGGCACCTGCAGCAGCCTATAGAGCGAGGCCTGGCGCGACGCCAGATCCAATGGGGGCATTTCGCGCCCTTTGCGTCGCTTCCCGCCTAAAAGGGCGTGGTCTAGGCCTATAAAGAACGCTCGTAGGCAGCTATTATCTGGTTTTTCATCATCGAAGCAACCAGAGCGTGCGCATGCACGGCAAGATACGCAGTACTCGTTCCCTCTCTAGAGAGAACAGAGGTTACGTTAGTAACCGAGTACGTTCTCTTACGAGAGGTCTCTCGTACTGCGTAAGTATCTTACGCTAGGGGACCCAGTGTAAAACGCCGTGCATGCTGAGATCTGACACCAAAGACCCAAGGGCGAAAGCACGGGGTTCATACAGTTCATAATCACCTAGAGAACTCACGGGGAGTCCGGGGAAGAGGGAGGGGCAACGCCGTACTCTTCCACATAGTGCAGCGTCACTCAGACGCTAAGTAAATGTACATACAGGGCGGGGTTACGGCCTGAGCTGACGTAAGAATAAGGGTCTTCACACAGTTTGCCCAGGCACATCTTGTGCTATTACTTTCACTGTCGACCCTAGAGCTGTGCTCAGTAGACGCAGCATTCCGAGCTGATAACATCAGGTCAGACAACACTGAATATCTGGACTGACAGCAGTCTGGCCTGTAAGGCGGGAACCTCCAGGTTGTAAAACCTTATAAATGTAGATGGAGAGGCCCAGCCCGCCGGCCTACAAATATCTTGCAAGGCAATCCCACTCGACCAAGCCCACGATGAGGCCACGCCCCTCGTGGAATGTGCTCTGACACCTAGCGGGCACTGCATGCCTTTGGAAGCATATGCCAGCGCAATAGCATCAACTATCCATCTGGATAAGCTCTGTTTCGACACGGCCAGTCCCTTGGGACGCCCGTAAAACGAAACAAAAAGCTGTTCTGTCTGTCTAAAAGCAGACGAGCGAGACACGTAAGCTCGCAATGCCCTGGCTGGGCATGGGAGGCTCGCGTCCATTTCCTCATCAGTGACCGGTAGGGCTGACAGCGCGATGACCTGTGCCCTAAACGGTGTGTTGAGGGATTTTGGAACGTAACCATGTTTGGGTTTGAGTATGACTTTAGAGTCATTAGGTCCAAATTCCATGCACGTCGCGCTCACAGAGAGCGCGTGCAAATCCCCTATGCGCTTCACTGAAGCGAGAGCCAGTAGAAATACAGTCTTAAGAGACAGGTATTTCAAATCAATCCTCTGCAGAGGCTCGAATGGTCCACCTTTCATGGCCTCTAGTACCACAGAAAGGTCCCATACGGGGACTGTGGGAGGTCTGGGGGGATTCAGTCTTCTAGCTCCCCTCAGGAAGCGAATAATTAAATCGTTCCTTCCTATTGACTGACCTAGCGTTGTCGAAAACGCTGTTATGGCCGCCACATAGACTTTGAGCGTGGAAGGGGTTCTGCCCTTGTCCAGCAGCTCTTGTAGAAAGGAAAGCACCTCCATCACTCCCCAGTTAGTGGGTGACGAGCCGTGGGCTGCGCACCAGCCCGAAAACACAGACCATTTTGAGGAATTAGAGCCGTCTCGTAGAAGGGGCTCTAGCCTGCGTGATCGTGTTTAATACTCCTTTAGGGAGTTCATCATATATTCGCTGGTGGCCCAGACATGAAGGGACCACAGCTCTGGGTGAGGATGCCAAATCGACCCGCTGGCCTGAGAGAGAAGGTCTCTCCTCACTGGTATCGGCCACGGGGCAGTGCTCGTCAGCTGCATCAGCGCTAGGAACCAGGGCTGGTTTTCCCAAAACGGTGCTACCAGCAGTATTGAACATCCTTTTTCCCTGACCCTCTCTATCACCTGAGGTAGGAGAGAGACGGGGGGAAAAGCATAGAGATGACGGCGGGGCCATTCGTGGGCCAGCGCGTCTCTGCTTTTTGAGTAAAATTCCAGACAGTGAGCGTTGTTCGGAGACGCAAACAGGTCTACTTCCGCTCTGCCGAATTTTTTCCACAGTAGTTAAACTGTCTGTGGTTGTAGAGACCATTCGCCTGCTGGAACATTGTTCCTGGACAGTCTGTCTGGCCCTATGTTTAGAAGCCCCGGCACATGCGCTGCTTTCAGCGAGCGCAGGTTGCACTGAGCCCATACCAGGCGTTCTGCAAGTCTGTATAGGTTTTTGGACCTGAGACCGCCCTGGCGATTTATATAGGAAACCACTGACATGTTGTCCGAGCGGACTAGTACATGGTTTCCTTTTATTTGGGGACAGAAGCGCGTCAGCGCGTTCTGCACTGCCAGCATTTCGAGGCAGTTGATATTCAGGAGCTTTTCCCGTTCTGACCACTGGCCAAAAGACGGTCTGCCCTCAAGTAGAGCCCCCCATCCCGAGGTGGACGCGTCCGTAGACACCACTTTTATTCTCGAGGAAGTCCCCAGGCTTACACCTGACTGGAACCAGTCGACTGCTTTCCACAGTTTCAGGGCTGTGACACATTTCTGATTGACCGTGAGACGAAGCCGACCGGACGCCCATGCTTGACGCGGGACGCGCGCTTTCAGCCAGAACTGCAGTGGGCGCATGCAGAGCAGACCCAGCTGTAGAACTGATGACGCTGAGGCCATGAGACCCAGCATTTTCTGAAATCTTTTGAGCGGGACGGAGGCGCCGCAGCGGAACGAGCCCGCTGTGTGCTGAATGTCTGCTGCGCGCTGTGGTGACAGCCGCGCTATCACAGCGAGTCCAATTCTGTGCCCAGGAAGGAAGTCTTCTGACTGGGGGACAGAGAGCTCTTCGCCCAATTGACTCTGAGACCCAAATTCTTGAGGTGATCGAGTAACATGGTCGTGTGCTGTACGAGCACTGAGCGAGACTGCGCTAGAATCAGCCAATCGTCCAAATAGTTCAGTATGCGCACGCCTTTCAGTCTGAGAGGAACGAGCGCTGCGTCCATGCACTTCGTAAATGTACGGGGTGCCTGGGACAAACCGAACAGCAGGACTGTGTACTGATATGCCTGGCCCTCGAAGGCGAATCTCAAAAACCGCCTGTGATGTGACGCTATCTGTATTTAAAAATACGCGTCTTTCAGATCCACTGACACGAACCAGTCTCCTTGGCGAACTTGCGCGAGGATTTTTCTGGTCGTGAGCATCCTGAACCGACGCTTCACCAGCGCTTTGTTCAGCTGCCTTAGATCTAAAATGGGTCTGAGACCACCGTCTTTTTTTGGTACCAGGAAATATCTGCTGTACAGCCCTCCTTCGCTTTGAGCTTGAGAAAGGGGCTCTATGACCCCTTTGCTCAATAGTTTCGCCACTTCGGCTCGAAGCAGGTGTGCTGCTTCTGTCTGCATTGTGGTCTCGACGCGCGCTGTATAGCGGCGCGGGCGTCGGTGAAACTGTAGCGAATAGCCTCCTTTTAAAAAAAAAGCGCGGCGGAGCAGGTTTGACGTCTGACGGCAAGCTTTAGAGGGGAGGGCCGACTTAGCACGCCGTCCAGCGGAGGGCAGACATAAGTGGGCTGCTATCGCCTCTTCTGAGCAGCAGGAAGGCACGGAAGGCGGCGTGGCCAGCAGCTTCAGTGGCTCGTCCCGCTGAGATGCTTGCAGTCGACGGCGGCTTCTTCTCCGGCTCCAGCGATGCGTGTGCTTCGCTTGAAGGATGAAAAATCAGATAATAGCTGCCTACGAGCGTTCTTTATAGGCCTAGACCACGCCCTTTTGGGCGGGAAGCGACGCAAAGGGCGCGAAATGCCCCCATTGGATCTGGCGTCGCACCAGGCCTCGCTCTATAGGCTGCTGCAGTTGCCGCAGAGCAGCCAATAGGCACGCAAGCTGTTTTGCCTATGTCTGTATGCTGCTGCAACGCGCTTTACATTATTTCAAAATTAAGGATAATTTTTGGCTTCAATATCTCGCAGAAAAGGATTTTCCCCTAGCGTAAGATACTTACGCAGTACGAGAGACCTCTCGTAAGAGAACAGCTAGTTTTGCAGCTTGATTTTGCAAATTGTTGTGTCTTACCGTGTTTTTTAAATGTATCTTTATTAAGAGCACGCTGGTTTGTAGTGCAAACAGTTTTCCTGTTTACTATTTCCCTATAGCAATAATGAATTGAAAGTCTCACAGGCTTGCTTCCGCATTGAAGAATAAGGTGCATAATCAGAAACTTTTCTTCCCTTTGTAACAACGTCTCTTCTTTGATGAAGTCCTCAGCATATCCAATAGCTTATCTGAATTATCTGAATACCTCAACATATCTGATAGCTCAGAAAAACTTGATGATGTAACAGAAACTATGGACTCTCTTCTTTAAAGCACTTTAGATATGGTTGCTCCTTTACCCTTAAAGAAGATTAAGCAAAACGGTCCAACACCATGGTATAATGAACAAAATGGAGTGCAGCTGGAGGAAAACAAAACTAGAGGTATTTCGTACTGCCTGGCGTGAATGTACCCTATCCTACAGAAAAGCATTAAAAACTGCTAGATCTGATTATTTTTGTCTATTTTAGAAAAAAACAAACAAAAAAAAAAACAGGTATTTATTCAATACAGTGGCTAAATTAAGGAAAAAAAACAATAGGCATTGACTTTTCCCAACAGCACCGCAGTAATAACTTTATAAACTTTTTTACTTCCAAGATCGATACTATTAGAGATAATATTGTAACCATGCAGCCGTCAGCTACAGTATCGCATCAGATAGTGCACTATAGATCTCCTGAGGAACAATTTCACTTATTCTCTACTAGGAGAGGAAGAATTGTATACTTGTTGAACTTATTAAATCATCTAAACCAACAACATGTATGTTAGACAATATTCCATCTTAGCTACTAAAAGAGGTGTTTCCAGAAGTTATACTTCCTCTTGTGAATATTATTAATTCGTCACTGTCATTAGGATATGTCCCCAAAACCTTCAAACTGGCTGTGTTTAAGCCTCTCATTAAAAAAACTTGACTCCAACAAATTAATTAATTACAGACTGATCTTGAGTCTCCAGTTTCTGTAAAAAATACTAGAAAAAGTAGTATACAGTAGTATCCAGAATTATGTTCTGTCTTAGAGAAAAATGGTATCTGTTTCTTTGCATAAATCAGTCAGGATTTAAACCATATCATAGTACTGAGACTGCTCTCAGTAGAGCTACAAATGACCTGCTCCTATCATCCGATCGTGTTTGACACTATTGACTACAACATTCTTTTGAATAGACTCAAAAATTATGTTGCTATTAGTTGAAGTGCAATGGCAAGGTTCAAATCATCCTTATCTGACCGCCATCAATTCGTAGAAGTAGAGGTATCATATCAATCACAAGTGCAGTATGGAGTACCTCAAGGCTCAGTACTAGGGCCATTCCTTTTTACACTTTACATGTTGCCCTTGGGAGATATCATCAGGAAACATGGTGTTAGCTTTCACTGTTATGCTGATGATATTCAGTTCTATATTTCTTTACGGCCCAGCAAAACATACCAATTTGAAAAACAGAACGCATAGTTGATATAAAAAACTGGATGATGAGTAATTTCTTACTGCTTACTGCTTTCTGTCAACACTGCAGCTCTCTATTGTGATTAGCTCTCTATTAAACATTGTATAGATTTTAAAATCTTGCTAATTACTTATAAAACCCTCAATGGTTTAGCTCCTCAGTATTTGAGCAAGCTCTTATCACATTATAGTCCCTCATGTCCGCTGCATTCTCAAAACTCTGGCAATTTGATAATACCTAGAATATCAAAATCAATTGCGGGAGGCAGATAATTTTCTTATTTAGCACTTAAACTCTGGAACAATCTACCTAACATTGTTCGGGAGGCAGACACATTCTGTCAGTTTAAAATCTAGATTAAAGACCCATCTCTTTAACCTGGCTACACATAACACATTAACACATTTCTATAATTCAAATCCGTTAAAGGATTGTTAGGCTGCATTAATTAGGTCAGCCGGAACCAGGAACACTTCCCATAACACCTGATGTAGAATGGCATCTACGCTAATATTACATTCTTATTCCAAGGTCACCGTTGCCACCCAGATCCAGTCTGTATCCAGATCTGATTTTTACTGCAGTCCCCTGGATCTAGTCCATATCCAGCCCAGATGATGGATCGGCACCTATAGACGACCTTTACAGTCCTGAATGTCAGCGGAGCCCCAGACAGATCCCCAGTGAAGACCTCGTCACCTAGACGGCCATCGGCACAAGACCACGGAACCTGATGAATCCTCTGCACAATTTGACTACGCTGCAACATGGAACAAACTGCTGGTTCGTCTGTCCAGAGGAGAACTGCCACCCCCCCCAAGTTCCACATACATTTTTTCTAATTTGAAAAGCAGTTTCACTCAGAAATGGTAAGAAAAAAGAAGTAAGAAGGTAAGAAAAAAGCTTCAATAATGCTGCTTCAATACCTGTGCTTTCTGGTATATCCAAGACTGCTGTCAGGGCACTTAATCTAGATGTTCTCAGTGTTTAATGATCTGGAAGGCCAAGAGGTCACCCACTGCAGAAGGCTGGCTTTGATCGCCAGGCATAAACCCACATTCACATTTCCAGGATTACTTAGACCTTAGATAAGAGCATTTCCTTCCACAGACACTTAAAGGAATAGTTCACCCAAAAAAGAAAATTTACTGACAAAATTGACTCACTTTCACCACCATTCAAGATTAGATTTTTTTCTTAAAAGGAACAGATTTGAAGAACTTTAGCATTACATCACAGCATTACATTGAATGGGTGCCATCAGAATAAGAGTTCAAACAGGTGATAAAAATCTTGTGAAAACTGTGTGTTTGTAAGAAACAAATCAATAAATAAGAGGTTTTCAACTTCAAACAGTAAAACATCTACATCGGCAGCATGCGTTGTTTACATGTGAGGAAAGTGCGCACATGCATCGTGATACTCTCCAAAATGGCGCTAGGGTGATGCAGAGGAGAAGAATTGTTGAATAAAGTTATGGATTACTTTATCGATGTCCTTACTACCTTTCTGGGCCTTGAACGTGGAAGAACCCTTGCTGTCTATGGAGGGTTTCATCAAAAATATCCTAATTTGTGTTCCAAAGATGAACAAAGGTCTTACAGGTTTGGAACAACATGAGGGTAAGTAATTAATTACAGAATTAATGACAGACCATTTTTGGGTTAACTAACCCTTAAATGGTGGATTTGTGTCTTACAGTGGTAAACTGTAATGCTAAACTGCAATGCTAAATTTCTCCAAATTTGTTCTGATGAAGAAACAAACTCATCTACATCTTGGATGAGTAAGGGTGAGTAATGAGTAGCGTGAGTAAATCTTTGGGAAATCAACATTTTTGGGTGAACGGTTCCTATTTTATGAATGTACTTCAGTCATGAATTGTGTCAGTCCTGGGGCTAATATTTTATTTATTATTATTTTTTTTTTGCAGTGACTATATGTCATTGAATTCCTCTGGGAATGTTATCTTAGAGACAGAGTGCTAGCAGGTAGTCAGGTTCTAGTTTCCTGGTCTGTCTCTGGCACACTTTTTGCCCTGCTCTGCACAGCAGACATAGCAACAGGATTCGACCCAGAATCCAGAACAACCCAACGCAAGGTCACTCCTCCCGATGCAGTGCTGAAAGGTGTGGGCAACCTCCTACATTCACAAAAGACAAAAGAGATCTTTGGGTGTGTACATGTATTAGAATGAAATTGAAAAAAAAAAAACTGAAGAAAGAAAGTGCATGAGGAGGTGGGTGTGCACACCTGTGAGAAAGAAATATAGAGAATAAATCACCCTTCCAGCATACTACATACATGTTAAAAAGGAAATTGAAAAAAAAAAAAAAACATTTTTTTCCTGTCATTTTAAAATTTATTAAAAACTTTTGCCATCATTTACTTCCTTACTTCTCTTTCTCTCTCTCTCTCTCTCCTTATAAAAAGACATTTCTGATTGGAGGACAATGTCTGTCATTATGTCGAAACGGATGAGTCCAGACAAGTTAAATGTGAACTAAGTGTGGTGTGTAATTGTATTTTCTTTGGATTAAGTGATGTCCTTTAGTGGTTTTCCAAAGACAGGGCATTCATAGGTTTAATACATATTGAGCCAAATGTCATTCAATACTTACAATAATGCTGAGAGAAGTTGATGTTCATGGGTCACACGCATTATGTTCTAATACATTACAATATGTTACACTGGCCAAATAAATAAGCTTTCCGTTAATATATGGATTGTTAGGATAGGACAATATTTGGCTGAGATACAACTATTTGAATATCTGGAATCTGAGGTTGCAAAAAAAAAATAAAAATCAAAATCGGAAAATTGCCTTTAAACTTGTCCAACTTCTTAGCAATGCATATTACTAATCAAAAATTAAGTTTTGATATATTTAATGTAGGAAATTTACTAAATATTCATGGAACATCTTTACTTAATATCGTAATCAGTGTTGGGGAAAGTTACTTTTAAAAGTAATGCATTACAATATTGCATTACTTCCTAAAATGTTTTTTACTAATTACGTTACTTAGTTACTTTTAACGGAAAGTAATACATTACATTACTTTTGCGTAAATCTTGGCAGGGCTTGCTTGTTTGTTTTTAATATAAAAAGTTTTTTTTAACAAATGTAAAAGCCCCTTCACACCAAAAAGTAAAATAAATAAGCCTAAGGCTGGAGGAAAACTAAATTCACGTCTGTACAGTAGAACTGTAGAAGAAGGAAGTTCAAAACTCCTCAGAAAATTAAAGCACAAATGTTAGTTAATCTAAAGTAAGTTTTGCTTATTAGTATGGTTGAATTGGATCAACAAAGATCAGCAGCAAAGCAAAGACACTGGTTAATAAAATGGGATTAATTACATAAAGAAAACAAAAAGTAACTGATTTTTGGCATAAAAAATATATATATAATTTTGACCAGTACGTCCTGAGCGATATGAGTAAATCTGTTAATAGATTTGAACTATACTTACTGTAGTATAAAATAAATGTATTTTAAATATATTACTTTTTTAAATAGAAAAATTGCATTTCTTGAATAGAAAACAATGTGTCATGTTCAAACCAACATGGGGAAAAATAACCCATAAAACAGGAAAATATCAGGCCTTTTAATGACAGCTAAGGTTAGTTTAGGTTGTAAAATGCCATGTGGTGTGACTCCCCAAAACCTAAATGGTATCAATGAATGAATGTTTTGTGTTATTTGTCATAAAAAAAACAATATATAAATAATTCTATATATATATATATTTATCTCATTCTTGAGACATGGGACAAAACATGTCCAGCAATTTTAACTGCTATTAAAAAATAAAAAAAAATATTTTCAATTGTAAATGTTATGGGGATTAATAATAGAATGTATTTAATTATCCCCTTTGAATTTAATTTGATCATTATTATGTGAAATCTAGGACACTTATTGTCTTCTCACTACATCTAAAACAGTGTGTCCAGAGAGAAGGGTTTATTCATTCATATGCTATAAAATGGATAAAAAATGTTTTTTAAATGATGAAAAAGACCTTTTTTAAAAAAAGAGAAAAGTTGGGAGGTTGTATCAAAGCATAGCTCAGTAGCTTAGTACATATAAGATACATAAATGTTGTTTCCTTTGTCTGAATACAAGGTTTTATTTTTTCAATTTTGCACCCTGTTTTGTCCCACTTCTCAAGAATGACTGTATGTATTTTGATTTGAAAAATATAATTATAATAATGATAAGAAGATGATTAAGAAGATGTGCTCTATAGGGAAAGTATGTTATTACTCTTTACGGCACTTGACATGTACAGCATGCTACTGTCAAAATTAAAACTTTGAAAATGTTTTTTTCAAACTGAAACCAACGCAAATACAAAGAACACTCTCGGTTCATATCTCTACCCCTCTATATATCCAAATGAGCAAACATTGCAACATGAGCGTGTTACCCAACTGGTAGAGATGACCTAACCCACTTACTGCTATATACCCACTTACTTTTGATGACAGGTGTTTTTTACCCTAGAGATATCATTTGAGGGTCCAATAAATGATTGCTTAAATCTGAATGTCTACAAACTCTCCTTCACAAGAATACACACAATTGCCTGAGAAACACTGTTTGGTTTAACTCACTATTTAGTTTTCAGGTTCCTGGCTGTAAGCGAGCACTGTGGCCAGGTCATGAGTCTGTCTTTCCATTGAAATGCCTCAGCAGCAGCAGAGTGGTCCAGGCTTGAGTTTCTGTATCATTTGTCCAGGTGGAGAAAATAGAACCTGTGCCTCCTCTAAATCTGTCACCTCTGGCTCAGAGCCATGAGAGAGGGGGGCGAAGGACAGATAAAGAGAGATAGAGAGGCAGCAACAAACATGAGGAAAGAGAATCTTAATGACCTAACATTATTCCGTAACTATATGCCACAAAACTATCCTGTAAATTCAAGACATGTGATGTGTACTGAGAGATGCCTAACTGCATAGTCACTTGTAGTTAGTAACTTCTCATTCTACCCTGCCCATCTTGACGGTTGAGTGGCAAACATATTCCTAAAGAAGGAATCATGTGTTCATGCGAAACATTGTTAAAAGTCCAATCATACCAAGCTTTTGCTTAAGAAGGATTATGGGTAAACAGATGTCTCTTACCTTCTCCTGACCCCTGAAAATTTCACCAGTTTGTCTCCTGGTTTAACTAAAAGGGTCTTGGGCAAGAACGTTTTGACAGTGCTTTAAAGTATAGTGGCCACTTGAGACTTGAGTGGGGAATGACAGATATGCACTTCCTCTTTCACCTACATTTCAGACATCATTCACAAGACAGTCTGTTCCATTGTGTTGGAAATGACACTGCCGAATGAACCTTTGCCTGGATGAATCTATAAACCAGCTGGCCCTGGTACCAGCTGCAATACCCCAATACAATACAATATAGACAAATCTTAGGTGAGTTTAAGATATTGAAATAAAAATTTAAAATTACCTTGATATGAATTTAATATGTACATTCCAACTGTAAATTCGGTCACACTTTAGTTTAGGAACCAATTCTCACTATTAACTACTATTAGCTACAACCTTTGCCTCAATAAACTCCTAATTTGCTGCTTTTTAATAGTTAGTATTTAGGTAGTTGCTAAATGTAGGTATAAGGTATATATGTGTTTTATAAGGTATATGTGTTTTATATGTATTAATAAACAGTCAATAGTTTTAATAGGCAATATTGGTTCTTAAACTAAAATTACCTTATCAAATTTACTATTACTGTAAATTCTACCC
>NC_133372.1:21361243-21380303 GCF_049309525.1 Garra rufa | reverse complement strand
AACAGCAGGCCAAATGAATATCTGCACATTAATGACAGACAGCTGCCCTCGCTCCTTTAACCAGCTCTCTACCATCACCTAAACATCAGATATCGGTGGTTACCAGTCTCTCTGACTAGTGCATGTTTTAATATGACTCATATGAGTAAAACATATGAGTTGTAAATATGTTATTGATGTGTCCTCAGTCTGGTCACTGATCCTCAACAGATGAAAATTAGCACGTTAGTTTGCGGTCCTTCACAGCGACGAAAACACAGTTAAGCGGCACCGGGTTATCCATCCATACAGCCAACCGTTCACGTACCGGTTTAGATAAACGTTATAGTTTATTGAATATCTATTATTTGCATTCGAAATTGCTTTTATTTTGGATTGGAAAATCCTACCAAGTGATGGATATCGGTATTACTGTATCGCCCGAGCCCTTGAGGAAAGTGTTGTAAGAACCCGCCCATGACAATTGCAAGCGGCCAATCGGAGACATCATCTGTTGACATCGAGGTTTTCTATTGGCCTGACTCACCTTGATAGACGCGACATTAAGATTGGTAGAGGAGACAAATTGCCGCCAAGAATGTTTTAGTTCTGAGAAGAGAGAGAACTCAGGGAAGAATAGCACATATCGCGAACTCTGTTAAGTTACTTACCTATTTTAAATTATCGTTTTAAATAAAAATACTAATGAAAATTTGTACCGAAATAATATTTGTGTTCTACATTTTAATCGTATGTTTAAAACCGTTAGCCCTTGCCACTCCACAAAGCTTCGCAATTCAGGAAAATATACATAATTATAATTGCTCTAAATTATAATATTTCAATAAGTACAATAAAGAGTTTTTTAAAAACAATAAATACCGAGGATCCATCAATCTAATGCAGAGTTCCCGTCGGAGGTTTTTTTTTTAAGAACAACCGGATGTAGAGCACATGACAACTTCCCGTCTCCACGTGTGTAGGGATGTGAAGAAAGTCAGGTTTAGTTTTTCTGATTAACTCTGAATATCTTACGCGTTTATTTGAAGATTTACCTCATAACCCTTAGACATGGCTGATCTTGTGCAACAACGAATAGAGGAGAGAATACCAACGCTAGAACAGTTAGAAAGAGTCGGTTTGTTCACCAATAAAGAAGTCAAGTGAGTATCAGTGCACACACAAACACAACAGATAGAAACAAATGGTTGTACTCTGAAAAAAAAAAAAGCAGATTCTTTAACAAGACTTTTGTTTCAGGTCTTTGTTGAAAAGGTCTACTGCTCTTGAATACAAGCTGCAAAGAACAGTTCCGAGTAAAGACGATTTTATTGCATACGTACAGGTCTGTATTGACAAAAAGCTGTTTAACATATTTTTGTTTTGCACAAAAATCATCAGTACACATTGGTTATCTAAAACATGACAGGTTGGGCTTTGCAAACGTCCTTTTTAACCAGCTGCAAGGTCCAAATAACTAGATATGTGACATGTAATTGAGTGTATATGTTTCTGTTCTTTATCAGTATGAAATAAACGTTCTGGAGCTCATCAAGAAGAGGAGAAGAGTGAGTAAAACTTTGGTTTATTTATTTGTACAATTTATTTTTAGCCACGGGTATTTTTTGGCTATGTGTAATGGTAAAAGGAAATATATGTGTAAATATATATACTGTTGTGTTTACAGAGAATTGGTTACCACTTTAAACGAGAGGAAATAGAGCAGCCCATCATCAGTCGCATAAACTGTATTTTCAGAAAGGCTGAAACAAAATGGCAGGTTGTACAACATGACAAAATTAACCTTACTTTAGATGTTGTAATTTGATGTTTAATTTCCAACTTGATTCAAATCGATGCTTTTCCTGTAGGAAGATGTGCAGCTCTGGCTTTCGCATGTTGCCTTTAATAAGAAATGGGTATGTGGTTTTGTTATTAAACATTTGTTATATAAACAAGCAAATCTGTGGTAAAGTGCCTGTGCTGTTTTATTATGATTATGTTCATTATTCTATTATGTTCTTTCATTCAGGGCATAAAGGGTCATCTCAGCAAGGTTTTTTTATCCATGTTAGCCATCCATCCCGACAAACCAGGTAAATTTATATTTAATAAATAGTTTTAGTTGGTTTGCCTGAAATGGCTATTATTCTATGTAGTGTTCATATTCATTTACTTCAGAAATAATTTCACAATGCTTGCAGCTTTGTGGATAATGGCTGCTAAGTATGAGATGGAGGACAGGAACTCTTCAGAGAGCGCCCGACATCTCTTCCTCCGTGCCTTGCGTTTTCATCCTGATAATAAGAAGGTCTATCAGGAGGTGAGGACACACTGACATATTTTTGAATTGGCCTGAAAAACGAATAAAACTATTAAAAAAAAGACACTGATGTTCATATAATAAAACTTTGTGTGTGTGCACAGTATTTCCGGATGGAACTCATGCATGCTGAGAAACTGAGGAAACAGTTGGGGGAGTTGGAACAAGCTAAAATCAATGTGGTAGGATTATAGTTGAAGATCTGAGCCCTTTCTTGGCTAAATAATTAAAAAGTGAGTAACTTTTTTTTTCAATTTAGGAGCAATTTAATTTTTCTCCGGAAATCTTGAGTGGAAAACTTGCTGAGGTGGTGTACAGAGATGCTGCACAAAAAATTAAAGGTCAGCTAAATTTCCACAGATCTATTTAACTTAGATGAGTATTAGCTGAATGCTGTACATTTAACTGTCGTGTCTTCTAAGGAGCCGAATTCATCTTGTCGCTGCTACAGATTGCTGCAATTTTTGAGTTCACAAAGGAGCTACAGGACACCATCCTGCAAGAGTATAGAGTCTTTTTCCCTTTTGCCTACCTTTTCTAAAATTAGGCAGTTTACACAGACACATTTCTCTTTTTTAGTTTGTAGATGATCACCTTAATTAGAGTTTGACTCATTACCATTTACAGGAAGTCATGAAAACGTTATGTTTTAAATAATGTCTGTGTTCAGTCTACAGAGTCAATATGTTGATGACTGCTTGATGTGGGATTTCATGGCTAAGCGTGAGCTAGCTGCTGCTGGGGATCCAGCGCAGCAGTCTGCGAAAGAAAGAGCTTCTGAAATAAACTGCAGAGAGGAAAGCTGCTGTGGTGTTTATGAGGAGGCTCTGAAGAGCCTTAACACAGGTATGATGTAACTTCAGACCGATGTTCAGTATTTGCATCTAAAGATACTAAGCTAGATTTCAGTGGTGGAATATGATTGGATTCTCATGGTTCTAGCAGTATGTAATTTGACTACTGATTTGTAATTTATTTTTGTAGAGGCCATGTGGACATGTTATGTCACATTCTGTCTTGAGAGATATAAGAGGAAGACAAACGTGACTGAACTAAAGGAAAAGGTAATAAACCTGTTGTTTTTTTGGGGGGGGTGCAGTGTTAGCGATAATCTTGATCAGAATAACAAACTAGGTGTATTTGGGAAGTTTGATTGGTAACACTTTATTGTAAGGTGTCCTTGTAACACGTTACATCTACTTACTATTATAATAGCAATTAATTGTGCGTGCAAGAAACCTTAAACCTAATCCTAACCATATAGTAAGTACATATAATTAATTAATTATACAATTACACTGTAACAAGTACACCTTAAAATAAAGTGTGTAAATTAAATTACACTGTAACAAGTACACCTTAAAATAAAGTGTGTAAATTAAATTACACTGTAACAAGTACACCTTGAAATAAAGTGTAACCATTTGATTTATTATTAAACCAAATTTACAACAAAACAAAAGGTGACTTTTAGAACCTGAATAATAATAAATTTCCCTCTACAAGTTAAAGGCATATGGAACATTAGATGTTCATGTCATCAGGCTAAACCAGCGGTTCTCGGTTCCAGTCCTTGCGTACGCCCTCTCTGCATATTTTGCATGTCTCTCTTTAACACACCTGATTAAGATCATCAGCTTGTTAGAAGTGAGCTCCGTGCATAAACTGTGTTCTGATTGACAAGGTCCCATACTCCCTAAGCAGGGGAAATCCGTTGAAGTTTACTTCACCTCGGGACATTCATATACGGATTTTCGTTGCGCCATTGCCTGCAGCGTCTAAACACACTGACAAAATTTACTAGTGAAGCGTGACATAATATACCTCTGTAAATAAATACAATTTAAATTCATGTCTCGCATATCCTGCGATGTCCACTTCGCAGGGTACTTGCGGTCAAATAGAACAAATGTCTGAAGCAATAAGAGAAACATACAAAATGTGCAGAGCACAGTACGCAAGGACTGGAATTAAGAACCGCTGGGCTAAACAATAGCCAATGCAAAGGTCTCACCCATTACCATTCTGTTCCTTCCTGTGTCTTATTGTAATTGAATTTTATTTATTTTACATATTTTTAAATAATTAATAGCAAAATTTCTCAGGATTTTTGCCATTACTTGTACTAACCTTTTTGCTTTCTTATACAAAAGAAAGGTATTTGTTGATTTATTGGTTTCTGGTTTAATTTGATTTTAATCTAAGTGTGATTGACACTTTGCGTGACTGTTCACTTTTTCAGAGAAAGGAACGATTACTCCGAGTCTTACAGAGTACTCATGATGCCAAGCTTTTGCAAGAGAAATTCTACAGCAGCTGGGTAATGTTCACTCTCTGTTAACACTGCTGACAAACCTCCTTCTTACACACCTTATCCAGCACTTTATTAAAATGGTGCTGCTGTAGTAATATAGGCCACTTTCTATTGCCTCAAAAACAGCTACAGGTTCTACTGTCATCAGGGGATGCAGTATCTGCTACCCAGGTCGCCATCGCAGCCACCCAGCACTTCAGCCAATCAGTTGAGATGTGGAGCTTCAGCCTCCAGACATTGGTCCATCTGGAGAGCACAGAGGCGGGGCATCTATTCCAGGAAGCCCTGAAACACGTGAATCCCAAGGTAGCAGTTGTGCCACAGCTGCCTTTAAGTGGGACATCTTCTAACAGCAGATTTGCCCTAATTAGTCCACTTGAACAAATGAACTTCTCCTGAATGCTTTTCTTTAAAAAAATACTTTTAGTAATAAAACCATACTATAGTTACATTTATGCATTTGGGTTTTATCCAAAGTGTCATTGCTTTTAAGACATGCAGTTTGTCAGTTAATGCATTCCCTGGGAATTGAACTTCTGACTTTGGTGTTGCTAGCATTATGCTCTACTAATCGAGCTAAAGGAAATCCTACATGTAACTGTAGTTAAGTGATAAGAGTCATCTTCTGCTAGGCTAACTCAGTTCTGTTCTCGGTGCTCTTTCGTAAACCAGCTAGTAAGAAATGGCTGTATGCGCGGGATTATGAAGCCTATAGTTACATAACCCCACAAAGAGGCCGTTATCCAACCAAGTGGGAACATCATGCTATAGAGTGATATCAGCATGCACAATTATCCTGTTTCATTTCTCAGTCCTTCATATCTTTAGTTTGTTTTGTCCAAACAATATGGTTCTGTCAGTTTCTTGCAGATTTAGAGATATTAAGATAGGAAAGTGAGGGAACCCATTACTTTAATGAAATGGAATATAACATTATGAGGTCCGAAATCCTTGTAGCAGTAGTGTAAGTGCTCTTATTTTCATGAGTTATATTATCAGCACAACAGTTGTCCGTGAATTACAGAATTTCTTTGACACAGCGTAGTTGGGCTTAAATGTTAAATGCAAAGCCTGATGATCCATCATAATTTGAGAATGTTTAAACCTATTTTGCAGTTCACGTAAAGCAAGGAAATTGACGTTTGTACAACTGAGTTCCAAGAGTCAAATGTCACAAATTTGCTTTTAAAACAAGTAAAATTAAATTATATATAATTTATATGTATTTTTTTTTTTTTACTTTTCATTTAAACCTAAATATATTTTTTACAGTGGTAATAAGAAGTTTGAACCTAATGATACATTTAATAATCAATCTGTAATATGTTCTACAGGAAAGTCTGCCATTATGGCAGCTGCAGGCAGATTGGAGCATGACCTCCCAGAAACCAGAGGACACGGAGACCTTTTTTCAGGTTGGACATTACTTAAAAATGTGTCCACTAAAACTTACCCAAGACCAATTGATGATGGTGGATATAAAAGCATTCAAATTATTTCTGCCACTTTTTTTTTGTTTTTAACAGTCCTGATTACATAAGGTTTCTAATGTATTCCACAGTGTTAATGTATATAATGTAACTAAATTGTTCCTGATCCTGTATTTGCAGAAAGGGATTCTGTCTCCAGTACCTGCAGTGTCATCTGCTATGAAGGAAAAATACCTTGAATGGTCTTATAAAACTGGAGGTTACAAAAGGGCTAGAAAAACATTCACCAGGTACACATCAAATATAGCTGTGCTCTATGGTTCTCTTTTTTTTCTGTATATAAAATGGGGCTGAAAGGCTGAGGCTTCTAGTAAAAACATTTATTAAAATCATTTTTTAATTACAAATCCTAAAACATTATTTTCATTTTTTGGACTTTTGGGACTTTACTCTACAATTTAAAAATGACCTCTTCTCTTGGGTTTCAGCTTACATGAACACAGGCCCTTCACTAAGGCATTCTTCATGAAGATGATTGAGATTGAGAAAGAGCAGGTAAAAGTGATGTCTACTGGTTACTAGATTTTTTTAAACAACAGTCATCAAGTGCTACATGTATATAAACGCATACAGTGTCTTACCCATTTGTAATGTTCTCTCAGGAGAAACCAAAGATGAGTAACCTGAGAGACTACTATGAGCGAGTGCTTCGTGAGTTTGGTTCCTCAGATGAAGGTGAGTGTGATTCAGTGCTTTTAGCCTTTGAAAATGCAACTCTCGTTCATACTTTGAGTAGTATATTTCACAGATCAACCAAAATATTTTTGATTTTTTTAGATCTCTGGATGAACTACATCAAGGAAGAGCTGGGAAGGCATGGAAACCCAGAGAACTGTGGGAAGCTCCACTGGAGGGCTGTTAAGACCCTGGAGGGCGAAAGTGTTGAGCGTTTTACCGCGCAGTACACACTTCTGCAGACAGGGCACATGTAAAACCAGCATGAATCTTCAATGTATTGTTTTGTTATATTTGGACCACAAACTGGCTTCAGCGATTTCTCTTTAAAAAAAAAAAAAAAGCTCAATTCCTGTGTTGCAGTCTGTAAAGGGAAAGCAAAGTTCCTTTCCTAATCTTTCTGAAAATGTTCAAATATGCTAGTGCAAAGACATTTGCACTTGTTGTTTTAGTAATAAACATTTTATTACATTAAGAATTTCAATGTTAAAGAAATGCTTTACATTGTAATTTAACATCCTGACTTACACCAAATAAAACAAAAGTTCAATAAAAACATAGAACGGCAGATAAATGTTGTAGTAGGTATCAGCAATTCCAACTCAGAATACTCTGACTTTTCTTTTGCATTATAAAGCTAGATGTTCATTTTGCTATCACAGAACAGGTGTAACATTTTTATTAGCAGGTTTTTTTTTTTTTTTGCTAGAAGAAAAGAAATATGGTAAAAGTAAAAATTCTAACCTATAAACCAATGGTGGGTTAACTGATTTCACATCTGAACTTTAACATGAAATGACAGTAGAAAGTAGAAAGACACATATAGTAGTAGTTAATAAACTGATAACATTATCAATTTAATTACATCAAATAGCTTTAGTGATTAAGGACACTTCAAGTTATTTGCCAAGTTATACAATCAATAATTTAATCAGAGTCATTGATGCCTTTTGATAACCATGGGGTTAAAAAATAAGCTGTATGAGATGTCTTAGGTTAACACAATAAATTACATTATGCTTAGTCATTGGCAAGTTGAATGTTTTGTTAGAAGTATCCAAGACACACAAGCTGACTCCACTGACAGTAGCAGCAAACAGGTTGAAAAGCCTGCTTATCCAGTGGTTGTTTTGTGTTTGTTCAGCTGTCACCAAGCTTGTGTAAAGAACCGTGGACAGGTAGCATCTCTGAATCCTTTCCTCTGTGGTAGCCATCAATGACCTCGATAAGCCATTATAGGACATAGTGAAAGACTATTTTTAATTAGGAGACAATCTTATTTTGGTTTACCAGATTATTCTGAATCACATCAACTCTGATAATACAGTAGTGGAATTTTAACAGAATTAGAAGCGAATAAAGTTAAGTAATCAATTAGGTAAAAGTCAGACATGTTAAAATCGCTCATAAAATGAACTGAACATAGCTTGACATCAACATGGTTCCTGAATTCCCTCTGATGTCACCAATGTAGTCCTTCATACACAAAAAAAAAAAAAATGGCTGAAATCCTGGGTCAGTGCTTCCTTAGCAAAATGTAGGTGAAGAGGGCCACAAGTCCAGCAGACAGCAGGCCAATGACACACTGGTGGATGGTTATAGCACTCTCCAGTGAGTGAATGCGCTCTTCCATGGCACTGGTGTGGATGTAGTCATAGATTGAGGCCCCGATGCTCCACACCGCCCAGACTGCATCCACCAACGCCCTCATTGTGGGAGACACCATTCAGTGTGTGGCTGCCCCACAGTGTGGGATCCTCACAGCAGCCCTCACTCACCCCACCCCCACTATGGGACAGAGAACAGAATTGGTATGGTGAAAGCCTAAAGGGCAAGTAGTATTGACAGATGACAGTATAGGTTTGACCAGCATGACCTTTTTAAAATAAAATATTTTAGAAAAACAACTGGGGGCATGGTACAATTAAAATATACTCTCAATCTGAAACAGTAACACTGTCTGTGTACATTTAATGCACTTAATACATTTCATATTCGATGCATCCTCTATTGTAATATTTCTTATTGTAATATTTTGTTGGGTTCCACAACAAATTCTACAGCATGTTAAAGTGATAGTTCTCTAAAAATGAAATTTCTGTTATCATTTAGTTGCTCTGAATAAATTTCTTCTACAGAACAAAAGAGATAGAAATGTTATACATTTTCCTTTCAGAATTTGCAAAAATGTTAAATTATTTTACCAAAATAAGAGGATAATACAAAATGCATGTTACTGTTTATTTTTTATTTTTTTTATTATTGTTTAGTGATAGTTGTTCATGAGTCCCTTGTATATCCTAAACAGTTAAACTGCTTGCTGTTCAGAAAAATCCTTTAGGTCACACAAATTAAATTATGTGGGGGTTTTTTTTTCAGCATTTTTGTGTATTTGAACCCTTTGCAATGACTGTTTGATTTTGAGATCCATATATTCACACTGAGGACAATTAAGGGATGTATATGCAACTATTACAGAAGGTTCAAATGTTCACTGATGCTCCAGAAGGAAACATTATGTATTAAGAGTCGGGGTAATCAGGGTAAATTTAACTTATTTTGTCTTCTGGGAAACATGCAGTGTTGGGCTAGTTACTCAAATAATGTAATATATTACTGATTGCTAATCACTCATTTAAAAAGTAATATTGTTACTTTAGTTATTACTTTCAGGCAACAGTAATTAGTTACACTACTAGTTACTTTATTTTTTCTTCTGGTCCCACAGAAGTTGTAACTGTTTAACTTCCACGTAAAATTCTTCTAGAATGTTAGTAACAACATATTTCTGCCTCATCATTTGACCAAAATCCACATTTTATCGCAGTCAGAAGTTATTACAAACAATCAATAGTGATTGATAGTGACATTCAAGTAGAAGTGTTGTATTATTCTCATTAATTGTCATGTGTAGCTTGACTGTAATTTCTCCATATACAATTATATTTCATTATGTATTTTGTCAAATCACATACAGTAAGTTTGTAAGAAACTAATTTTTCAAAAAGATTTTCAATTATAGTAATATAATGTACCACATGCTGATCAGAAGGATGTGGGTGGGATGTAATGCCAGAGTCAAGTAAAGCTACGACTTACAATATGTATTTGTTATTATAGAACACAACACAGAACAAGTCTGCAGTCTTTACTATCCCTTAGTGCCAAATACCTTTATTATTCAAAATGAAAAATTATCAAAAAAGTGCATGCGTTCGTATGAAAAATTACTCACAGGAAGCTATGGGGCCTTCATACAAACTACAAGAGATGCAGTTATATATTATAATGTATTTGCTTATAGTGACGTTTTTTGTTTGCATGTCTGCATTGACCAGTCAGCTGCTCACCTGACTGAACGAACCCAGATACAGCTCAAAGACCTTAATGTTTACATGTGTAATATAAGCATGGCATAACATCCTTCACAACAACACCAACACTGCGACATAAGAGCACAATTCAAAAGCTTGTACCACTGCCGCCTCAATCATCATTTTAAAAAAGCCATGAAGAACAGTACAACTTTGCACTGATTAACAGGCCAATACTGCTCAGCTCACTAGGCCCACCAGTTTAGTGAACATCATCCGTGCTGAATAAAATGCACTATGTGTGGGTTAGTATCAGACAGTATCTGAAAGAAGCAAGATAACAGCATTTAGGGAATGATGAGAGGCGTCAGAGAGATGAAAACATAATCATCAGCTGACATCCCTGCTCGCACAAACAGCGTGATGAACAATGATGAAGACTCACCAAAGGATCGCCGATGTTAGATGAATAACGAATGCAGTGTGGAAGATCATTCGTACAGTTGAATATTTTGTGAAAATATACCGGGCCGCATGATAGAGATCCTCTACACTCTGCCGCAAGCCCGAAGCGGCTGCCGTGATGACGACACCGTAAAGGGCGTGCCTTCCATAGAGAAGCAAATTCAATTTCTTAAATCAGCTTGTGAACAAAACGACAAATCTCTTTAAATGTTATCTGGGAAAAACATCAACAACAGAGAACACAATATTGTGTAAAAAAAAATCTTTACACAATATTGATTTTTAAATTAGCTTTTAAAATGTTTTTGTATGCTTGTTGTACGTTCTTTTTATTTTTTGTTCTTCTTTATTTTTTGTTCTTCGTAATATTTACCTTTGCAACTACAGGCGTGGAAAAAGAACAATACAAATATTTACGAATGGAATATAGGCCTATTAATTTCTCACCACAGGGGGCCGCTCCACACTGCAGTCTATGATCGAGAGTCTTTAAAATGGGAATCCCAAATCATACTGTGATAGGATAATTTCAGGTTTCAGCAGGCCTAGAAAACCATAAATAAATGTAACACATTTGTTAAAATGGTGTAACAGACATTGACAATGTAATAATAATGTAATAATAATAATGAATTCCTCTAATTATATACTAAATTAAAACGTGTTAATATTTTTAATTCATTTCTTTATTTTTATCAAATGCCACAAGTCAGTAAGTGCTTTGATTCCACATAAAGGACGTGATTTATGACAGGTCCAGATAATTTATCATCGGTTCTTGAAATAGCCAGGCTATGCAGTCACATCAACGATCCAATTCTGGGAGGTCCCGGGCGCGGATATACACATTCTACTACGGTGAAGTATTGGCTTATGACTATTAATTAGGTCGAGTGACGTTTCCCCAGTAGGTCAAACCAGCAGGCGCTTTAAACTAAAGATAGGAAGATTAATTAGGGTACGTAAATTGACACTCCTAAAGGGTTACTAAGCAACGTCAGTCTGGCTTAATTAATATTCATAAGCTAAGCCTTCGCCATAGTACTTTCTGATTCTAGTCCCAGACACAATTCATTTCGCATGTGGTCGAAGGAACCAGTCGGTGGCGCTTCAGCGCAACATGTACAAATATGATATGTCTACAGCAACCAGATGGATAATTCATTAATAACGAGCACATGGGGTCGCTCTGGCTAAAACAGCATACAAGGAGAATTCAAAAGGCTTGCGCATTAACGAGGCTCACTGTTCCAGCGCGTAATATTGACTTTTTCCCTTCGTCCACTTTTGCGCAAAGGGAGAATGTTGTAAGCGGTCCCTGTGGATATACTGTGTCTTCATGAGGAGTTGAGCGCAAATAAGGGGGCGGGTGATGATAATGTGTGAAGAGTGGCAGCAACTTCTCACTACACGGCAACATTTTCCGTTCTTCTTCAGGCGATATGCCCATTCTTTCTAAAGAAGCTCCAAGGAGGAAGGCTGGTGGTGGACATGGTGAAAATGACAGGTAAAAAGTCAGACCCTGGCGGTTGGATAGGCTCGCGCGCTCTTCACTGGACGCGTCGTGTCGTTATTTCTCATGTCATATGCGTCGGGATGATCGCTTTTCCGAGATATGCCGATGGTCTATTGCAAATGTCATAGATTAACACAGACTAACACACTTTTAACCTACGACCACGCAACCTGAAGCAGAATTCAGCAACAATTGAGAGTGTGTCAGAGGCTGGGTCTTTGCGGGCAAGGTGAGTTTTCCTTTTATTCAACTGGCCTACAAAGTCCCAGTTTTCGGCCCATGTGACCATCTCTGTCAATTGACTGTGCTGAATATGTGTGTGTGTATATATAGTGGAGTTTGTCTCCAGTAGCCTATCGATAATAATAAAGTACTGAAATAGAACACAATAGAATACTTAATTAAGATTCTGCTCTATACTGTGAATCGTTAAAAATATAAAAATGCTGAAATTTCCGTTCTTCACACTTAAAAAAAACTTTCTTAAACCCTATATATATTATTTAAATGTTTAATTATTAATGCGTTTAAAATTATATATAAAAATGAAAAAAAAAAAATAAAAAAAGATATATGTAGCCTATACATAAATACAGTAGAAAACTATTATAATTAAATAGGCTACCTATAGTTGGAAAATCTAAAATTGTCTTTAGTCATCATAAGTAGTTTTACAGTATCTGTAATCTCTAGAACTTTTTCTAACAGAAATTCTATGGGTAGTTGAAATAAAGAAAAAGAAGAATGATTGATACAAAAGATTATTTTGTACAAAAGATTATTACTAGTTTAGGGTTGTATCAGCCAATTAGATTGTGAACTTGCATTATTTATTATGAATGTTAAAATTAAATATATAATACATTTTTGTTAAGAATTTAGTTAAGTATTTTTCAGTATAAAACTACAAATTCGAGTATTATTCAGTATAACACTTTGGCAGGTGTTTTACATTTGTAGAACAATTTGTGAATATTGAAGTGGGATGTTAAAAATATGCTTACAATCAAAACTAAATATAAAAATACAAACAAATTGGAATTTAGGAATTTAAGCTTTTTTGTTTAAAAAATTCACAATTACTTACTTTTTAGTAACACAAAGACCTATTGTCACAAAGTAATTCGAAGTAATCTTTTTGCAGATTTTGATATGAATAGACTCTAACACTAAATAAAAGTCAGGTTTTTGAGTGTCCACATAAGTTTCTGAGTTCAAGGACAAAAAGTTGTCAAAAAAAAAAAAAGATAAAAAACTTAATTAGTTTCTGTGAAAATAAATGTCAATTCTCATTAAAGATTTTACTGTATAGGGAGTGGCAGGTTACAGACAGCTTTGTTAGTGTATGTATGAATTCTGGGATAGCTACCAAGCACGTCTGATACAGTTTGTCATATTAAGCAGTTCTCAAAGCTGTCTGCCAATAGTTTCCCAAAGGATTTGTATATTGTTCTGCATGGCTCAGTCACACATCTTGACAGTTGTAAAGGCAGTTGCAAATCATTGTAAACTTCCAATGCAGCACATGGGAAGCATGAAATTATAATTAACCGTATATTTAAAAGTTATGTGATTAGACGTTACGAGATTAGTTCCTTTTCAGATACCTTACAAAATCGCATTTGCTATATTTCACCTTAGTACCTAATGTAGGGATTAAAAATGTGTATTTAAAAAAATACACATAATACGAACATAATGTACAAGTTAAACCATACATTGGTTATAACCAAAGTTGTTTTATATTTGCTTATTTTCACATTTACCAATGATCAGAAGGTTGTTTCACCGTTTAACCAAACACACAGAAGTTTGCTTTGAGCGTCTGCTTTGAATTCCATTTAATTTTTTTTTTCATTTGCATAATTTGATTATAACAAGCAGGGCACACAAATATTTGTTTAAAAAAACTGTGAAAAATCTGCCTGAATGATCAAGAGGTGTTTGTAATTTGTAAATGACTGTTGCTGTAAGTATGAAAACCGCTTTATGTTCAGTTAAAAAATCTAAAACATTTTGTCATTTAAAATAGTTTAGTCATTTAATGCATTCTAATAATAAGGGTCTGACATTATGGTTGGCCCTTGTTCAGGGAGAGGAGGGATATTATAGTCCAGGCTGACCTTTACTTTAGTCTTTAGTTTGAGTCTTTAGAACCATGATAGAAATCTTAAACATTTCTTGAACAGCAGGCAGATCCCGGACAAAGAAACTGGGAATAAGTCAGCAAGAAAAGTGAGGGACTTTTAGGGGCAGCTGTGTTATACTGACCCAGTCATAATGCCCCTAAAAATCCTTATTGCTCTTGCAATGCTCAGCGATTAACTGCTCTTAAATCAGTCCTAACATTACCGCTCCCACAGGATCTGTAATATAGTGATTAACCCCAAAATGCACTTTCCTTATGGACATCATTTTTTAGAGAAGAGTGTTTATAGAATTGTAGAGAATTGTTACTACAATTGGTTGTTTCAGGTACTAAAAATGATTCCCATATGCAGTAAAATTCAGATCCCAGTGCTTGAGATATGTTGCGCATTCAAATCAGTAACTCTTAGGTCAAATATATCTGCTTCTCTTATTCATGGCGCATTTTGACATCTTGGCATAGGGCCATCCGTTGTCTCCCAGGCAAGCAGTGAGGGGAATTTTTGATGTGAATGGGGGAATACCAATTGCGTTGCTCAGAACGTATGTTCATTTCGAATCGATTGTTCTCCTGCTCTTAGTTTCATATTGGTAGAGAGAGAGAGAGAGAGAGAGAGAGAGAGAATGAGAATGGCAGGTAGAAAGTGGCAGCAGCGTAACCGAAACAGAAATAGTGAAAGAAGTAAAGGGTGGGAAAGAAAGAAAAGAGACAAGGCGGCATGAGTGGAACAAGAGAAAGAAAGCTAGCTGATGACTCAGGCTCATACGCTTCATATGTAGGGAGGGAGGGAGGGAGGGAGGGATGGAGTGGGGGATGAGGAAGGGAGGGAGGGAGAAATGACTCATCAGAGCATGTGGAATCTCATATGGCTATCACAGGATCAAGGTTCTCTCTTCCTCCTCGCTGCTGCCTGCCTGTTCATGACTCTGTCTGAGGTAAGTGAAGACTGCCCACTCTGTCTGTCTCCAACAACAACCTGTGTCCACAGGGACAGCAAATTGCAATGCACAATGATTCTCAAGAGCTGCTGGAGAGTTGGACAAAAAAAACCTATAACTTTTGAACATCTTCAGATAAGACCATATTGGATGGGCTGTAGTAGAACTGCATGTTTTTATAAATCATCTATAAACTGTATTTGGCCATAGAATGTGTAATTAAATGTATGACAAAATGAATTGACCTTGCAATGACTATTAACCAACTGGTGTAAAAGTGATAGGCCGCATTCAAAATCTTAGGCAGCTGGCTTGTTGCTACTCTGCCCTATCAGGCAATGACTTAGTAGGCTTTCTTTCTGTTTCTGTGCAAATTTCGGACAGGCTTCTGATCCATAGTGAGAGCTTTGGTGATAAGCCAATATTTAACTACTGCAATACTAATTTCTTTCTAGAAATGAAATCCAAAGCAAAAAAATAGTTCAGAAACATACATTTACAATAACCTCAACTTTCCGATTTTTTTATTTTAACTTTTTTTTTTATCTCACTTGTCACAAATGCGTGTCTAGGGCAGGATAGTGGGATATCATAGGCAACGAAGGATGTGACACAATAACAATTTTTTAAATTTCGGATGCAACCGCTGATCATGGATAAATGAAATAAGGTTCCATAAGTGTAGTTCATCACATTATGAACATATTTCACAAAGGTTTTCAACCAGAGCAATATATCTGTACTTTAAACATTACCTATTGTTTTATCATTTGAAAACTAATTCCTGAAATATTTTGCTAAAAAGTATGCTTGGTCTGTATTTAGTCTAATATTGTAATGTTAAAATGCTCACCAAGAACAAAAATACAGAATAAAAAGTAACAATGTGAAATATTATTACAGTTTAAAAAGAACTGTTTTCCATTTTAAAATGCAATTTATTCCTATAATGTAAAAGCTGGATTTTCAGAAACCATTACTTCAGTATTCAGTGTCACACGGTCCTTCGGAAATCATTCTAATATGCTGATTTGGTGCTGATTATAGAATTGTAGAGAATTGTTACTACAATTGGTTGTTTCAGGTACTAAAAATGTTTCCCATATGCAGTAAAATTCAGATCCCAGTGCTTGAGATATGTTGCGCATTCAAATCAGTAACTCTTATGTCAAATATATCTGCTTCTCTTATTCATGGCGCACTCACTAATCAATAGATTGAGGTAATAGCAAAAAAAGAAATTAAAGACTCTTTTTTTAATTGTAATATATTTTATATATTTTTTAATATATATATATATATATATATATATATATATATATATATATATATATAAGATGTCATTGTTACAGTGTAATTATACATTTAAGTACTGGGTAATATTAATTATGTACATGTACTTACTATATGGTTAGGATTAGGATTAAGATTACGGTTTGGTTTAGGGTTATTTGCACGTAATTATGCATAAATCATTTTTATTATAATAGTAAGTACATGTAACATCTGTAATAAGGACACCTTAAAATAAAGTTACCAATATTTTAAATAATTGCTTCCATAAAAATATTTTCGACACTGATAAGAATCATTATTAATAATTGAGCACCAATAATAATTGATAATAATAGCACCAAATCAGCATATTAGAATGATTTCTAAAGGATCATAAAGTAATGACTAAAGTAATGGCTGCAAAAATTGTAGCTTTGCCATCACAGGAATAAATTACAAATAAATAAATAAATAAATTGTAATAATGTTTCTCAATAGTATTTGATCACATAAATGCAGTCTTGTTGAGCATAAGAGAACGTAAAAAAAAAACGGTGCCGGCATACAGTGCTGTTGCGCTGCAGGTGTCCCGAGTTTGAATCCCAACTTGTGGACCTTTCCCGAAAGAAGAAATCTTCTAGAAGAAATCTAGAAAAAAAGAAAGAAAAAAACCTAATGATTACCGGTTTTGTACATCTTTATAATATGCAGTCAACTGCCAAACGAAAATGCAAGTAGGCCTGATTAAAAATGTGTTTCTGTTCTCACGTTTGTAAAGGTAACACCACACATTCAATATACAGGTGAATCTCAGGGAGGCTGATGAGTCACCAGTGGAATAGGGCACACCCTATTAACAAGTGTCAACTCCAAACATCTCCTTGGGTTCCACGGTCATGTGGGCGTGGGATCCAAAAAAAGCTGGTCCACATACAACAACCGAGAGGCAATGTGCAAACAAAATGTAGAAAGGCAGCAGCAGCAAACACCCCCACCCCCAACACTCCTTGGTCCCCTCCAGGCTAAACTTACCCGACCTGATTTCTGAAGCCACCTTCCAATATAAAAGTTGGAAAATGCATAGTTGAACAACCTCCAGAGCAAATAAGAGGTCAATGCTACTTGTATCCTTGTAAAGGGTGGGAAGGTGTTATTTATACAAGTAATATGTGCATTCTCTTTCATTTTAAACATGATTTAGTGTCAGTGGTATTTATGCAACAGTAAGCTTTATTTACACAGCATGAAACAATTTAGGACAGTAAGAACTAATATGGATGTGTACTACTGTAACAGGTCTTGTGCATTAGCGTTTCTCAGTATGACTGAATAGAAGAGAGGAGGAAAGGTTAAATAAACAACTCACTGAAATCCTAGCCTTGGCTTTTGACAAATACATTTTTTGATTTGCCATGATTATATATTTATATTCATGGTCAGCATGAGGGTTACTGTATAGAGTATATGCATAGAAAAACTCAAAATGAAAGCTCAAATGTTGTCCTCCATGCTTTTTTTCTCTGTTATCCATTATATGTTGTTAAAGGCTTTAAACCCAACAAAGTCAGGTTCTGTTTTCTTCCTCCTTCAGTGTTTGATGGAACTGAAAAACTGGTAGTAGGTTTTTTTGCTGTTTACGCACAGTGCTTTGTGGTTAATTGCCACGGCTTTCTGCATGATGAAATCAGGCTTAACCTGTATCCTGAAAAGCTTATTCCACAGGAGAGCAATTCACTTATGTTTAATATCGCTGATATGTGGATGAATTACTTGATAGAGGCAGGGGTTTCATCAGGAAGCTTGCAGTGGTACCCTGGAGAGGCTGCTAGAATTAATGTTCCTAATGGACAACTGGATCCACAGACAATTGAAACATTTTTTTGTTTTTTAAAATACATTGTGAATGAACTTGTAATAATGTATACAACGTGTAACAACGTGTTTTCTTTTCCATTCCTTATTCAGAAAAATTGCATTGTTTTATTTTTTGAATTAGAAGGTTGAAAAAAACCTTACCAGGCTATGCATGAAGAAAATAAACACACTGAAACACTTCTCAAATTGTGTTATTAAATATATATGTTCTTCATCTGGATTTTGTGATGTATGTTTGACAAGTTAAATAGTTGTTTAGAAGTTGTCTAACGTTGTTTATTGAAAACTTTATTGAGATCATATGACTGTTGACACATGGCATGTCTGTAACACAATAACTGCAGTAATGTATTACCTCATTAAATATTTTATGATTAATTATATTATAGCATGTATTTTATTATTTATTTACTTGGAAATGTTTATTCTAATTACACATGCTAATTATTTGCATTAAACTTACTGCTATGTGCTATAAGAGAAAGAGGCAGCAGTGCGGATGACAGGCTTATAGAAAAAAATTAACTTGAATAAACTGTTTGAATAAATTACTTCTAATTTCTGAAAGAACTTTACATTCAATTAGAGGGAGACATTTATACTTACAAAAATAATCTACTTATACAAAATCTATTCCACTGTAGTACCTAATTTCCAAACATTTAGCAAAAAAGTCTCTAAAATATCAAATATTTCTAATATAAATATATATATATATATATATATATATATATATATAATATATAT